>NC_134894.1:55615129-55650129 GCF_041734735.1 Babylonia areolata | reverse complement strand
CTCAGGTTAAGAATTATGCATTGCATGTGACTGACTGGAGTGAAAGCGCTTTGATTTGTCTCTGCACAAGATACGGTACTATATAAATACTAATTATTATCATTATCATTATTGATATTATTATCATCGTCATCATCATTATCATCATTATTATCATTATCATTAGCATTAGCATTATTATTAATTCCTCAATTTCAGTCGACCAAGAAGATGATAATGAAGACGACGACGACAACGACCATGACCACGACCACGACCACGACCATGGCAGTGGCGGCGATTCAAACGCCTCATCCAGACTGGTCTGGGGACAGCTGATGATGATGCTGATGATGATGGTGATCCTGCTTCAGGCCTAAGGGATGTATGGTTGTCGACCTTCGTCCAGACAGTCCTGTCGACTTCATTCGACATGCATGCAGAGTTTCAAACATGTCAACATTCGCGCAGTCGTATTCGTAGCTTCGTAGCAAAAAAAAAAAGAAAAAAAAAAAAAGCCCAACGTAGAATCTTATTTCAAAAAGAAACATACACACTCGTGCAGTCGCACTCGAAGCTTCGAAGACAAACAGTGTAGAATATTATTTCAAAAAGACAGTAATTCCTACATGAATATGACATCCTGCAAAGTCCAAATCAGGCTGATGTCAAGTTTGTATAGTCTGGCGATAAAGGCATTGCAAATGGAACTTTTAAAAAAGTATGAGTAAAACTAATATATATATATATATATATATATATATATATATATATATATATATAAAGATGATAAGTAAGTACACAAACTGTAATTCAGGTAGAAAAACCAAGAAATGAAAAAGCGTTATGAACTAATTAATAGATAAATACAATATGAATAAGTAGGAACACAATTTTACCATACATGTGTCTTCAAGATAACCTGTTTTAAAAAACTGTCGACTTAGGTGCTCGCATGCGCGAAAGCACACACGCACACACGCACGCACGCACGCACGCACACACGCGCGCGCTTGCTTGCTTGCTCGCAGAAGAAACGGGGAAACACGCATTCTTTTTGCTTTGTATATTTTGTTTGCCTGTTTGTTTGCTTATCATTTTTTTTTTCGTGTTTTTTTAAGTGTGCATGAAATGAAAACACATTTTTTACTTACCATTTTTTCATGTTCTTTAAGTGCGCTTAAATGAAGTGAAAACAAATTCACAACCAGTGCTTTAGCCATATGTGGTATTCTAATCCTTTCAGCTAGTTTGGTATTTGTCAATACACTTGCGAAGAAATGTATCCATAATGTGTGCATGGTACGAAACGATGCGCGTCGCCATTTATCAATTTTTAATGCGACATTTGACTGTGCGCCCGCTCGCGGTGTGTGTGTGTGTGTGTGTGTGTGTGTGTGTGTGTGTGTGCAATATTTTTGTAAGTGGATATCTGAAGTTTGTTATTATATATCGAAGAATTTTTGGTTATAGCAGCCTTCTGGTATACAAAACAGAAGACGATTTCTTTTTCTGGGAAAATGGATGGTGGTGACTGTCATACAGATATAAAGTTTGTCAATGACCGTCTTTTATCCAGTATAAAGGCTGATGATAATTATGTCTTCAGACCTGGAAGTTGATGTTAACTTTTTCAAAAGTGAAGTTACTTTGGTGCCTTCCTTTTTAAGTACACGCGTCAAAAATAACCTGGATTATCATAAAGATCGATGTTGAATCTATTTCTTTGGGTTAAAACGTTGGTGATGCCTGTCTCTCTTAATGACTGGTGATGACTTTTTTTTTCAACAAAGACCGATGGACTTCAGTGGCTATTAGACATAGTGGATCATGGTAACTGTGACGGGCGCAATAGCCGAGTGGTTAAAGCGTTGGACTTTCAATCTGAGGGTCCCGGGTTCGAATCTCGGTGACGGCGCCTGGTGGGTAAAGGGTGGAGATTTTTCCGATCTCCCAGGTCAACTTATGTGCAGACCTGCTTGTGCCTGAACCCCCTTCGTGTGTATATGCAAGCAGAAGATCAAATACGCCCGTTAAAGATCCTGTAATCCATGTCAGCGTTCGGTGGGTTATGGAAACAAGAACACACCCTGCATGCACACCCCCAAAAGCGGAGTATGGCTGCCTACATGGCGGGGTAAAAACGGTCTTACACGTAAAAGCCCACTCGTGTGCATACGAGTGAACGTGGGAGTTGCAGCCCACGAACGTAGAAGAAGAAGAAGAAGAATGGTAACTGTTTTTGTTTCTGCTTAAAATGTAAGTTGTATCAATTTCTGCTTTAGGGAGCAGGTCGGGAGAAAATATTTATGCACCAATACTGATGAGGATTTTCTAAGAGCATACTGATGGTGATTAACTTCTTTCGGATGTTGAAGGGTTTTTTTAAAAATTTTAAATTTTTTTTAATAGGAATTACAACTTGGCCGTCATAGACAAATTGGCTGTCTTGAACAATTCTGGCTGTCTGATCTAACAGGTTGTCATTCACTGTCACAGTCTGGCTCGTAACTCTGGAACTTCTTCCATCGACATCTATGACTCCTCTAAGTCATCTTAAAAAAAAAGAAAAAAAAAGAAAAAAAAAAAGTAACCACATTTCCCTTGCCATAATTATTCCCACTTTATCTACAACGTCAGTCCACATATTCTATTTCATAGGAGAGCCAGACTATGTATCTTTGTCATAAAAAAGCGCATATAGTTATTATTACATTTGTCATTTTGGGTGGAGAATTACTTGTAATATTTACAGTATCATTTCATTGTTGTTGAGAAAGTAACGTTTTAGTTTTTTGTCGTTGTGAATTGTTCTGTACAACCATATGTTTTGTTTGAACGATTGTGTGATTTGTATGACTCTGGTAACATCTCTGTAAATACTTCATGTACACGTTGCACTGTATGTATGTATGTCTGTATGTAACTGACCATAACTGTACACACCGTTGAGCAGATATCAAAATCAGTTTGGGGGGCTGGGGTGGGAGTGAGGGGTTGGGGGCGGTTGTTTGGGGTATTTGTTTTTTTTTTTTTTTGTTTTGTTTTTTTCCCTTGACGTTGAAGAATTAGTTATGTTCGATACGTGATTGAATTTTCTTTGTTTTTCGTTGTTGTTGTTGTTGTTGTTGTTTTTTGTTGTTGCTGTTGGCGGTGGTGGTGGTTTGTGTGTGTTAAAATCATAACATTTTTTGTCGACCCTATGTCAGTGTACGATTCGTCACAAGAAGTTTTGACTCTATAGGCTTCATGTTGTTGGTTCGGTCAGTGTGTGTTATTTCATTAAAAAACCTGAGTGTCAATGCTAAACATGAGCTTATGTGTCAGTTTCGTGATGTCATGATTTATCAGTTAAGTTTTGATTGTTACAAACTGGAAACGAAACCTCAGTTTACGGACAACACCGAACTGTTAAAGGGAAGTAACTAGATGTCACGTATAGCGGTTGTTTCCCTTAGACCGTTGAACTCTCTCTCTCTCTCTCTCTTACTTTAGATGCTGTATTTTGTTGGTTCAATCAGTGTGTGTCATTTTATCAAAACTGACATGAACGTCACTGTTAATCACGTATTTCTTAATGTCAGTTTTGTGGTGTCATGGTTTAACAATTCAGTTTTGATTTGATTGTTTCATACTGGAGACATACCTTTCTACAGACTTTTTACAGTTCCGCAGTGCGGCATCATTTTTCACTACGCCGAAAAGATATGCCTGCGGCATAGAAAGACAACAAAATGAATTTGTAAAAATTCAAATACATTTTCTATTGAAAAAAAAAAAAACAAAAACAAAAAAAAAAACGATTACAAGATTTCACCACCGGCTGCACCAGGCATGTAAACAGTAACAATCACGTATTACTTACTTATTCTTATCCCCTCTGGCGTGAAGAGCAATTATAACGTGTAGGTGTATATAATTTTTTTTTTTTTTAAGAAAAAAAAAGGTAGAACACTGTTAAAGGGAAGTAACAAGCATCATAAGGCACCACGAATAGTGGTTGTTTCCCTTGGGGAAGACTGTTGACATACAACAAAGAAAGTTGCTTCGTCGGATGCGGCATGCGTCAAACCTGTGGTGGTGGTGATGGTTTCAACAGTTCTAGCATGAAGAAAACGCCTTCCTTTCGACATGTATGTCTTCTTCAACACAACTCGTAAACACACACACACACACACAAACTGAAACATACTGATCTATGTTATGGAACTGTGTTTGCGGTTGACAAATCTGTTGCTCTCTCTCATCAGTCGGCTCGACCGGCTGTAATAATTTGGGAGAATGTCTGTAGGCTCGTTAGATGTCTTTACTGTATCCCCCCCCCCCCCCTCTCTCTCTCTCTCTCTCTCTCTCACAGAGAAATTCACTCTCTCTCTTTCCGTCACACACACACAGACACACACACCACAACAAAACAAAAATAAAATCTCGGTTTACAGGTTTATTTAGAATGACTGAAGGCTCTTCCTATATGATTGTTGAACATTGTAACAAAAGGGTAGCAGAAGACAAGGTCAGGAAACCGATTATTGCTGCGGGGATTATTTTCTTCAGTGACAGAATTTAATATGGGATAACAGCATTACAACTTCAGCTCATCCTGACTCAAAACGAAAACATCGTAATCTGACTCATTGAGGCTCAAACGGCGATGAGTTCAGCTAATCCAAGCTGCCCCACTGAGTACTAACAAAGGTATTTATCAATATCTTTATGCCGATACACAGAGTAGCTAGCGTAAAATAATAAGCTTGATATGGAATAGTGGTAACATCATGCAAAAAAATGTTGGCGGGATGTCATGTCTTCATTTTGTTCATTCTTGTTTGATCTGTTTACTTATTTTGTTGTTGTTGTTGCTTTTTTGTCATTGTGCCCTAAATTTTGGAATGTGTTTGAACGAATATTAAGATTAATTAAATGCGATAAAACCCCCGCCAGAAAAGACGGGCTGGTGTGTGATGTAGAAGACTGGCTGAGAAATCACAGGTGCCGTGTTTTCGATGTCTGATCATATATATATATACATTTTTTTTTTTTTTTTTATAATTCGTGCAAACTCTGTGCGCTGCTGGAATGTTGACGATTTGAACAAAGGAATGCGTGTATGCGTGCGTTTATGAGCGCACGTGTGATGGAAACGCACGAAACTACATCTCCTTTTATTCTTCTTCTTTTTTTTCTTTTTTTTTATAAACATTTCTGCATTCTTCATAATTTTCGGGCACAATTCACGAACATGACTTTACGCCACATCTATTGGTTCTGAAGTTTGAGTCAAAGATAACTGGCAACACGATTTGTTTCCACGAGAACATCACTGTTCACTGAAGGAACCTGAACTGACAAGAGAGAGGGAGAGAACACTGAACACTGAACACTTTAATGTCAATAGCTTTACAGCCCTAATGACATGGGGGTTCATAATACAAATAACAACATGCATCAATAGTAATAATATTGATGAAAACCAAAACCAAAACGAAATCAATCAATCTGTGCAACAAAGTGCAGTTCGACCATCCATTCAAAGTAATTGCATGTAGTGAGAAATAAAAACAAAAACATATATAAATGTATAACATAAATATTTTCCATATGAGAGTGACAACACAGATTTCACTTTTCACAATGAGCAACACCTGATACTATTTTATTATTGTTGAGTTTTTTTTCGTCGCATGTTATTCGCTTCTGCAATATATTTTGCAAGTGACTGTAGTGAAGTTTCCTGATTTAAATTAAGCACTCCAAAAATATCTTCATACTTTGCTGAATTTGTTTTAAATACAACACATTTTTCTCGAATATCGTCATAAGCTTTACAACTAAACAAAAAATGTAACTCATCCTCCCTTGAATGACCGCACATCGGACAAGGGGAGAGTAACGAGGGCTCAGTCTGAAACCACTTTTCATAAGCATTCAAACCAATCGTTCTCGTTCTAAATCTGGCGAGACTTGTTCGGTGCCACTTGTTTGTCACGACTGTGATATATTTTTCTGTTTGAAATATACTTTTAAAACTATAAAACCATCTATATTTCTCAGTGCTTTCCATTTTACAGTGCCAATTCTGTTTATATGAAGCAATTAGCCTATCTTTGAATTCTGAAACAAATCCTTCTACACATCCAACTCCCTGACACATCCACACAATCCCAAATCCATTTACAGTTAATGTCTTCTTTACAAAATATACCCAGTTTTCCTTCCCTCTCTCATGTTCATTTACTAACATTTCATACGCCTGCTTACATAATCTCGATGTGGGTAGCCTTATTAATTTTAACCAATATTTTATACATTTCACACATGATTTAATGTATAATGGGTATCTACCACTTTCTCCATATAATACAGTATTTGAAGCATGTAATGGAACATTTAAAAAACGTTTAATAGCTAATGTATGTACTTTTTCTAAATCTTTGTTATCAGAAAGTCCCCAAATTTCGGCACTGTATGTTATCATTGGTTCTATTTGAGTATCAAAAAGTTTCCAAAATATATATGAATCTATCGAGCCTAACTTTCGTAAACACCTTAAGATTTCTATAACGAGAGAGGGAGAGAGAGAGAGGGAGAGAGAGAGAGAGAGGGAGAGGGGGAGAGAGAGGGAGAGAGAGAGGGAGAAAGGGGGTGGGTGAGCGTTATAAAGAGAGGGTGACACAGACAGATAAAGACACAACCAAAGACAGACTGAGAGTGGAAAAGTACACAGGATAAATATATGTTGGTATCAATTAACTCTCTGAGTCTGAAACATTACACGGTTTTACAGACTTTGCATATTATAGTAGGGTTTCTGGGTTTTGGGTTTTTTTGTTTTTTTTTTTTTTTACATTTTCTCCTATCATCACGATACGTAGGATATTAACACTTTGGTACATATGTTGAGTATGGTAAATAAAATATACAAGAAATTTTCGATTAGCCTTCTTCGCAAAATACACATCACACTCCCCCCCCCCCCCCCCCCCCCCCCCCCCCCACTCCCCCCCAGACAAACATCCTTCTTCATTACAACATTCCAGAAATCAACCTCAGTGTTAACGATACTTGAAGAACGTGTACATTCCTGCGTACGAAATTAAACACTTATTGTAGGAATACAGTATAATTTGGACTTTATTTACGAGTTACGATTGTTAATATATTATATGGATCAATGAATACATCAAATGTGTGGGATCTGATTCCGATATGAAAAAAAAATAAAATTCTCGAATGAAACTGCATTCCATGTAAGATACGTGTTGGCATACATTGCTCTTTTACCATTGTATACAATTGCTACACACATTCTCTGATTTAAATCGAGAGCTAAAAAAACAAAGACCCTTCCCAGATCCCCCTTCATCAGTCTAATGTCTTTTGATTCAGACTGAGTAGTACCAGACATGACTGTAAACCGTTTTTTGAGTCACACCTTCACACCTTCAAAAATCCAGTTTTCAAGTGGTTACTTGCTGTGACATTAAAAAAAAAAGAAAAAAAGAGCTGCCTTGCTTACAACGCAAGTAGTTCCTGTATGTTGATTTCACAAAGGAACAAAACACAAAATAGAACACATCAAATACAAACATGAAAAAGAAAAAAAAAAGTTTAGTAAAAAACGTAAGCAACACATTCAGTCTAAGACAATGTTATAATGTATATTGCACTTTCTTTTTTTTTTTTCTTTTCTTTTCTTTTACACCTGGGTGCAGAGTTGATTCAAAGCAAATCAACGACAGTTTTCTTTCTCCTTAAAACCAAAGACTAAGACAACTTTATGGTACTGCGAGTCGTTCTGACACTTCATGAAACTGAACGTTTTATTCAACGGGACAATACGTCACTTGGAAAATTAAGTACACAGCGCCTAAGTGCAAGGTCCCGTTACATGGGTAATACTGTCTTTTAAAATTAGTCTGTAAGAGTCCTGGTATGATCTGTCGTAGTATGTAAGATAAGTGTGTTCAGTCATCAGCTTATGTGTGTTATTCAGCACAAGAGCAGTTTTCTGCCGCTTGATTTCCCTCTCCATCGATCGAACACCTCCTTACAGAATTGTTCATGTTCGTCAAATGCGGAGTCGGCTTATCCAAGAATTGTTTTTTTTTGTTGTTTGTTTGTTTTGTTTTATTTCTGCCAGTCTAACATTCCAAGTTGTGAAGAAAGAAAAAAAAAAACCACAACAAAAACAAAACCAGAGTTGTTTATGAAATATGTAAATGGTACACTCGGGTTTCTGATAATTAATATCATAGCGACCAAAGCTTTGCGTGCTGCTCACTTTTGGACACAGTCGGACTGTTCACCATGACAGAGAGAATTTTGTACAACAAACTTATTACAGTGCTTTGAAGTTCCTGAGTGGAAACAAGGCCTACGGGGTACTTTTGAGGAAAAGCGACAATAATAATAATAATGATGATAATGATAATAGCAATAACAATAATAATGAAGATACTAATAGTAATAAAAACAATGATAATGATAATAATAACCCTACCAACAACAACAACAAGAACACCGTGGAAGACATCTACTAAGTTAACAAGAAGAATCCGTTGGATCCCACAGGCTTCATTCAAAATCCAGAACACACAGTCCCGAGAGAACGGACCACAGTGGCCTGAATGCCCCAAATCCCAGCTAGGAGGACACAAGCGCACGGCAGTTTAGCAGCATCACTGTGAACCCTCCTCCTCCCCTCCCCCACCCCCTCCCCCCAGAACAAACCCTCCAGCGACTTGTACGCGATCTGCAGCAAACGCATCCGTCTGCTGGGAGCGATTTCGGTTCAGTGCAGGGAATTATTACGGACCTCTTCTGAAACGAGTGCAGACCAGTCGGTGTTCAAGTGTCCTTTCTTTCCTTGGTCGGCACGTTCACCCGCTGCGGAGCTCATATTATTGGTTATCACTCAGCAAAAGTTCACAGGAGCACCAGTCTTATCTTCGGTAAAAACGTTTTGACATCACTGTTCGGTATTCTGTTTAGCAAGCTGTCTATACACAACCTGTTCAATAAAAAAAAAAAAAAAAAAAAAAGGCAGACAGGCCAACGACAACACATTTTTGTTTTTGCTTTCAAACACTTGGAATACAACTGAATCTCAAGATGCTGAAGGCGTGTGTGTGTGTGTGTGTGTGTGTGTGTGTGTGTGTGTGTGTGTGTGTGTGTAGTGGTTATCACAAACATCACCGTCTCATCATAAACCAGTGCTGATGATCACAGAGCTGTAATCGAAATATGATGGGAACAGAAACACACACACACACACACACACACACACACACACACACACAGAGTCAAAACACCCAAATGCAACGTCCTTGATTAAAATGCAACTGCTTTGCTGGCTTGCTCACGACTTTTTTTTTTTTTTTTTTTTTTTTTTGTCCAGAAATCTAAACTCACATCATCACAGGCGATCTCGACATTCACAGAGTTCTCAAATATCACATGGTCTTCGAACACGAGTCCAAAGTAGCCCTGGAATGAATACAAGTGTGTGTGTGTGTGTGTGTGTGTGTGTGTGTGTGTGTGTGTGTGTGAGTATGATCGTGTGGATACGATTGTCGCCAGTACGTCATAAAAGTCAACCTTCTGTTTCAAGAGAAATATCGTGTCTTGTCTTTGCAAGCCAGTAGTGGTTGTACACACACCTCGGACGCAAAGGTAGCCAGAAAAAAAACACTCCTTGATGTCTAGATAGACGCACGAAACGGCGTACCATTGACCTTTGTATCGTTAATGGATCGTCTCAAAAGACCAGAAACCTCACTGAACCAGCAAACGATGTGTCGAGTCCTGTTCATTTAGTGCTGTGCACCCACTTGGTTTCCTTTGTAGAAACCTGCAAATACAAGTTTGTTTTTAATTTTAAAAAAGAACAGCATTTTCAGGAAAGGAAGCAAACAAACAAACAATATCAGCAACAACAACAACAACAAACATCACTGGCATGTATACATTAAAAGGGAAGATAGGCTCGGTCCATTGTTATGATGCAGATGATAGATTTTTTTTTTTTGTTTTTTTTTGGTTATGTATTAGGTTAAGATAGAGGAGGCAGAGAGAGAGAGAGAGAGGATGGATGACAGAAAAGCTTCAATATCTAACAAACAACTCACACTAGGGCAACAATAAACCCAGACAGATGTAATCATTTGTCATACATGTTTAGAATGCATACATCCGAACACTAGAACATCAAAAAAACAAAAACAAAACAAAAACAAAAAAACCCTGGCACATGTACACAGACATTGAATATTCTTAAAAATGCATGCCTCAAGACACACTGGGGCAATTGCTGCGCCAGACAACAGGGAAAAGAATGAAAGTGATTAGTTAAGGTGTGTGGGCGAAAGCGTTGCATGAAAGGTAAATATGAGTCTGTGAAAAAAGAAGAAAGATGTGGGGGGAAAAAAAGAGGAGGATGGAGGCCCCACAAAAAAAAGAAAAAAAAAAAAGAAAAGGAAAAAAAATAAAAGAAAAAAATGGGAAAAAAGAGGAGGTTGGAGCCGCCCCCCCCCCCCCCCCCCCCCCACAAAAACAAACAAAAAAAAAAAAAAACCCAAAAAAACAACAAAACAAAACAAACAACAACAACAAGAAGAAGAGAGGCAAGGCCTTCAAGACTCACTTGTGATACACTTTAAAAAAAAAAATCCAAGCTTTTTATGTATTGAGTATAATTTCAAAATGTAATGTTAAGATGAAAAAGATCAGTTTAAAGCAAATTAAGTCCCCTAGCATTAATTACAGAGTAATTTCCCTTTTTTACTATCTGCACCAAAACGTTTGCAAAATAAATAAAACTTCCATGCTTAGCAAAAGAAGTTCCTGTTTGAACAAAAAATGATAATAATGACTGCTCTTGTTGTTGGGTCAGAATATCAGATCAAAGTACCAAGTTTAGAGAATACAAAAAATATAAATATAAACAGTAAATGCAGTTTGCATATAATTAGGCTTCTTTTTTTAAAAATTTTTTGTGCCCATCCCAGAGGTGCAATATTGTTTTAAACACAATGACTGGAAAGAACTGAATGTTTCCTATTTTTATGCCTAATTTGGTGTCAACTGACAAAGTATTTGCAGAGAAAATGTCAATGTTAAAGTTTACCACGGACACACAGACACACGGACACACACAGACAACCGAACACCGGGTTAAAACATACTCACTTTGTTTACACAAGTGAGTCAAAAAGCAACAACAACGACAAAGCATTGTGTAAAACCCACTGCAGAATGTTTTCATGACTATTGTAAATCTAAGTTGTGATAATGTGCATTTGTCTATTCCTATTGCACTGTACCAGACTGATGATTACATCTGGCCTGTTTTATTTCATTTTATTGTTCCACCATTTGTATTATCCACCCCTTTTGTTTCTTCTTTTTTTTACATTATCTTCGCTCTTCCTCTGTGGCCGTCATCCTGTTATTGTCATGTTTCCTTGTTTCTCTATGACTCAAAAGAGTTAATGGGAATAAACAAAACTCTGAAACTCTGAAGTTCTTACTGCATTACCCCCCGTAAAGTCTCTTGCTTTCGGAGAGTGTTTTGTATCTGAATTGTCAACAAGCGTCTCAAGTATTATTGTCCGGTCACCGCCTCTCTCTCTCTCTCTCTCTGTCATATGATTGTACATTGAAAACAAAATAAAACATTGCCATGGTCTCCATGTCTCTGACATCGCGTCACGCCTACGTACGTTTGTTGTGTCGCACTGCTGAATGGGCTGAATAGCTTAATAACAATAAAATTAGTTCTCTCTCTCTCTCTCTCTCTCTCTCTCTCTCCCTCTCTCTCTCTCTCTGTCGTCAGTACTCTTTCAGACATCCTCAGACATCACTCACCGTTTTCAGATGTTCACGGCCGCCGAACGAACGGATGGCAATCATGAGCTCCTCTCGCGGGTCCAGCTGAGGCTCAAACCTGGAGGCCGCCGCCGACGTCTTCGGCTTGGTCCCCGCCCTAATTACTTTGGGCGCCGGCGGCGGGGCCGTGGGTGGGGGTGGAGGGGGAGGCTCCGGGGCTTCGATCGGTGGGGGTGGGGGTGGGTAGGAAGGGGGGGACAGCGAGGACTGGGCTGGCGACTCTTCCTCGGGAACCGCTGGCGACGGAATGTCCACAGGCGGTGCCGGAAGCTCTTCCTCGCCTTGCTCCTGCTCCTGCTGCTGCTGCTGCTGCTGAACAGACAGGGCTTCTATGGACATCTGCAGCTGCGTCATCATCTGCTGCTGCATCTGCATCTGGGCCTGCAGCGTCCTCAGGGTGTCGTCGCTGTTGGCGTCGGCCGGTCCGCTGCCGTGGGCGGCCAGCAGGGCCTGGTTCTGCTGCAGCTGCTGCTGCCAGAGGACGAACTGGTCCTGCAGGGAGCTGTACTGCTGCTGCAGCTCCTCCCGTGCCGTGTCCACGTCCACCTCCCCGTCTCCCTGGGGCGGCGGCGGCGGCAGGGTCTGGCTGGCGCTGCTCGAGTCCGACATGCGGCGACTGTCCACGCCGCCCGGCCTGTCCGAGCTGGCGTCGTCCGAGGCATCGTCTGCTGCTGTCCCGGGCCCCCTGGGCAGTCTGGCTGAGGAGGAGGTGGAGGAGGAGGAGGGGTTGGGGTGGTGGTGGTGTACGGGGTCGATGCTGCTCACTGACGAGCGGTCATCATCGGAGAACGTCATGGGTTCTACAGTGGTGCTGTACCTCATGGTGGGTAGGTACAACGTGGACAGCGGTTTGTCCGCCGACGCCTCGGCTCTCGGGCCGATCCTGGACTGCTGAGGCGGCGGGTTTTTCGTGTCTGAGGTGACCGCCTTGGGCTTCCCGAAACGATGTTCAACAAGACTGGAGACTTTGGCGAAAGGAACTTGGGCAAGGACGCGAGGTGAACTACTCTTCGAAGCCTCAGCCACAGGCTGCGACTCTGGTTCCAGCAGAGGGTCTGGTTCCATAAGCGCAGGGGTGACCGGGGGATGGCTGGAGGATGCAGGGGCGGCCTTTGTTCTAGGGGGCACCAAGCTGACGCTGGAGAGATCGTCCAGCGTCAGCACGAACTCTTCTTTCGCCGCTGGTTTCTTCTCCTCCTCTTCTCTCTGTCGGGTCACGCTCTGCTCTGGGGGCTGCAGAATGGACACGGGCTTTGCTCTGAAGAGCCCCTCAGTGCTGTCCCTTACACTCCTGCTGCTGCTGCCTTGTTGCTGGGTTTCTTCCGACACTTTCACCGCCGCGGAATAGTCCGGGCCGCTGGGACCGACGGGTATGACGTACTCTTCCGTCACCACCGTCGTCACCTCTTCCTCGTCCTCTTCTTCCTCGACTTCCTTGTCGTCTCCACCCCGGAACTCTAGAGGGGGCGGCACCATCTCCAGGGGAGCGTCAATCTCCTGCATCACAGCGAAGGTACCGGTGGTGATCCCAGCCCCGCCACCCCCTCCGCTGACACTGACCTCTCCTCCTCCTCCTCCGTGGCCATCCAGGACCGATGACGAATCGGCAGGGCGGTCCAGGGAGCTGAGGCTGGATTGGGAATCCTTGGAGTCCTTGGAGTCGCCCCGGGCGTGGTGGGGGTCCCCGTGGCAGATGACGGAGCCCGTGTCGGAGACGCTCTCCGTGTCCGGCAGGGAGACGCTGGTGTCGTTGGAGGACAGGCCCCCTCCGTCCGCACTGGGCTCGTCTGTGGTCAGGCGGCTCATCTGGGCCACGAAGCGGGCCATCTCGTTGGTGTAGCCTTGCTCTAGCGACACAACCACAGTCAGGTTGGTGAGCAGCACGGACAGAGCGAAACTTTATTTTCTGGCGCATGACTTGTTCTGTGAACACACCCACTGTCAGCTTGACATGATGTACACGGACAGAACGGAACAATAAAATATTGACCCATAACTCGTTCTGTGCTCACAACCATCGTTAACTTGAAAAGGCAGACAGACAGACTGAGCGAAATATTACAGTGTTGAACCATGACCCGTTCTGTGAACATAGCTGTCATCAGGCAGGCAAAAGAGACAGACAGAGCGAAAAAATTATTAACCCATGACTTAGTCTGTGAACACAGATCTAATCAGCTGGACAAAAGGCACAACAGACATAGCCAAACTCTAAAAGTATTGGCTCAAACTGCTCCATGTCTTTGGCGTAGTCTTGTTCTGGAAACACAGCCCACACATTGGCACACATTGACAAAGCGAAATTCACAGTGTTCATTCAAGTTCTCTTGCAATTTTCTCTAACTGCATTTTCGGTAACAACGGCAACTGTCAAGCAATACATAAGTACAACACCCTACCCTGTGCTCCTTAAAACAAAGACACGGCGTGTTACATCAAACCATCACTGCTTAGCGTTTTCCATCAGTTTGCAGCATAGATACATAAAAATCCACAGAGAACGTTCCTATTAGAGGTGGTATTCAACTTATAAACTAAAAGCAAATTCTCGGGTGTCCTTATTTTCATTGCATAGTCCTCTGCTAACACCAAACACAGCAACAACAGTCAGGCCTCAAAAGTTCTAACAATGGTTTGAAAGTCGATGTTTCTATCATTAACTGTTCTCATACAGCCTGCTGCATCAGAATGACAATGCCAATAATTATCTGCACAGAGAGAGAGAGAGAGAGACAGACAGACAGACACAGAGAATGTTGAGACACAGAGACGGAGGCAGACAGACGAGTAGGCATGCAGAGATACATATAGACAGGTAGGCACGCAGACAGACAGACAGAAAAGTTAATCACTGCTAGATTCAGTAAGTTTGCACACACACGTTAATTAACTGTTTCATTGCTGTCAGTCAAAGCGCAAAGTTAACTCATAGTTTCATGCTTCAGCCGCTACAATAGGATACAAGAGCTAAACGTCAAAAATGACGAGTTAGTAGTGCCTGTCTATACTTGCACAACAAACCATGCACAGCGTAGATTCAGTACGCGTAGCCCGTGTCAAAAATTGCAGCTTACATGCGCACCCGTCCAGTAAATGCCTTCAAAATTAATGTTCGTGCGAAAATGATGCAAACTTAAAAGATATTGCTTGCTGAAACTTCAGTTCCCCCCACCCAACCTACCCAAAACACACACACACACACACACACACACACACACATATATATATATATATATATATATATATATATATATATATACAATGTCTGGCTCTTATCTTAAAGCCAATATATTGGTTTGCTAACATAAAGTTGGCCAACCCATCCTCTCAGAAAACGCCACGTTTTTTATATTGGATTCCATTCTTTATGAGGAATTAGTTTCCAGTCAAAAAAAAACAAAACAGCCATTAACTTCCCAGTTTTCCAGGGTCAAATGTATATCAACACAGAATAAAGAGAACCAAAAGCACGACTCGCTTCTAAACTATCACCCGAACACACACACACACACACACAGCAAAGAGAGAGACAGAAAAAAAGTCTATTCCTACAAACCAACCAGTATCATCCAAACACAATGATTATTGTCAGTCTCAAAATGAAGTTGTGGGTTAGAAATAAGCAGCCACAGCCTCTGTGCAAACAATTTTTTGCTAACGAAGCATTAGAGGTTAAAAGGTTATAGATCCCTCAGCCATCGAAGCAGCAGATCAATATCTACTGCGTGTACGGTACAGCGTAAGAAGACGGGGGCCCCCAATCCTCTCCTTCCGAGGAAAAAAAACAAAAATCAGCATTTTTTTTAAAACCCCATGCTAGCACAGGTTAAAATATACACTCATCAACACTCAAAGTAAAAAAAAAAAGAGAAAAAAAACACACACAAAAAAACACACAACAAAAAAAACAAAAAACAAAACAAAAAAAAACAACCACCTCTAAGAAGAACAACCACACGAGCTTCTGTGTAGTCAACTCAAAACGGGTTAAAGCACTACCAAAGCGACTACATTCCACTACGCACTACTCTTTACACAGTCACAATGCACTACCAACATCGCTAACGGAACTCTAAAAAGTGGCAAGTGCAAAATCAAGCAACCACGAAACCCCCCCCCCCCCCAAAAAAAAACACCCCCAGAGTATTAAGAAAAAGAAGTCACACAGTTTCAGCTACTGATCCCACACACAACACGGTGCAATTAAAAAAAAAAAATATATATATATATAGGAGGAGACTGGTGAAGGCTACAGGTCAGAGGAAAGATCACCACACCACACAACACAGCAGCTATCTAGCCAACCGCTGACCAGGGAGTGGACAGCAGCAGCAAAAAGAGAGCCTAGCTACTGGGCAGGCAGCAGCGACCACCAGGCTTCCCCCTGGCCACTGCGGTCAGTACCTTCCTGCTCAGCCTGCTCAGATTCCAGGACCTCCTGGCCCAGCGCTATGGTCTGGGCGAACGCCAGACTGAGGCCCTCCACCGTATCGATGGAGCCTAGGCTGGCCACGCTGCCGCGACTCTCCGACCGTCTATGGTACACTGACAGCAGGCCATACATTTAGGTACACGTGTGTATAGATACATACATACATGCACACATACATACACACATACATACCGTCTATGGTACACCGACAGCAGGCCACACACACACACACACACACACATATATATATATATATATATATATATATATATATATATATATATATATATATATATATGTGTGTGTGTGTGTGTGTGTGTACACAAACATACATATATACATACACACATACCGTCCATGGTACACTGACAGCAGGCCACACACACACACACACACACACACACACACACACACACCATATATATATATATGTGTGTGTGTGTGTGTGTGTGCGCGTGTGTACAAACATACATACATATATACATACACACAAACCGTCTAGGGTACACTGACAGCAGGCCACATAATATCTGTGTATACGTATGTAAACACACACATACACTTACATACATACGTTCATACATACATACATAATAGTCAGTCGTGTCCGACCAAGACGACCAAAACAACAGAGGAGGCATCTGTTGTCCTGACTATCTGGGCCAGGATCTGATTATAGTGGCCAATGTCTTGCCCAAGTTACGGCATCCCCCCCCCCACCCCCCCCCCCACTCTCTCTCGGCCAAGAGGGTTTTACGACGGTCGGCGTTGGGATGGTTCCCAAAGGTCAACTAGCCCGCCCCCAAGGCTGCAGCGCTAAGAGCCAGTGCAATCTTGCCTCCTAGTTTGAGTCGTAGTCCTTCACAGAAGAAGAAGCTGAAAATGACTTCCCATGTATGTATGTATGTATGCATGCATGTCATTTGCAGCTTAGTCTTTTGTGAAGGACTGTGACTCTGAAACCAGGAGGCAAGATTGCACTGAGCTCTTAGCGCTGCAGCCTTGGGGGCGGGCTAGTTGACCTTTGGGAGCCATCCCCAACGCTGACTGTCCTAAAACTCTCTCTCTTTGCGAAGAGAGAGAGAGAGAGCAGAGAGAGAGAGAGAGAGAGAGAGAGAGAGAGAGAGAGAGAGTAGGAATGTTACATGGGCAAGAAAGTCTCCACTATAATCAAATTCTAGCCCCGATAGTTGGGACACCCGTTGCCACCCCTGCTGTTCTGATGACCAAAGTCGGACACGACTGACTATCATACATACATACATACATACGTGGGTACATCATCTTGTTCGCTGATGCAGTGCATGCACCGACATACAAGTATCGCTATATATACGTAGATGCCTCCCTATACATTCATACATAGACTACACACAATGTCAAGCAAGGTTGGTGATGGTGGTGGTGGTGGTGGTGGTGGTGGTGGTGAGGTTCTGAGGTGGGTGTTGAGAAGAACTGCGAGGAAGGGTAGGGACTGAAGATGTGGATGTGTGGGGGCGGTGGACAAACACACACTCACGATAGTCAAAGCACGTTCATCGAAATAAGCTTGCAAAAGCAATGAAATGAGGGATAACCATAAAACGATGATCAAATAACCGTCAAACCTTTTTTTCCCCCCTCTTTAGTTTTCATTCTGACTCTTCTGGAGTGTCTTGAGTGTCTTTATTTATGTCTTTATTTATGAAGAAATCTTACTTGACCCGCGCGCACACGCACGCACGCACGCACACACACACACACACACACACACACAATCTTGAGTTGAACTGAAGGTGGTTGAATAAAAATTACATCACTGCTACCAAATCCCATAAAAAGTCATTTTGAAAAAAAAAAGAAAAGATATTCAAGCCATGTACAAGATTAACCTGGCCGAAAATAGGACACTTGTATCATGAAGCATTCTTAGCACAGAGGCTCACAAACCAGAAAGCCTGTATTTTTTAATAGGTTAGTTTGCCTTCACCATTAATGAAAAAAAAAGAAAGAAAAAAAACAACCCAACTCGTTCAGATGTTTCTTTGTTTGAAAAATGCTTCCTGAATGCAACAGTGACTCAAAAAGAAAAGAAGCTGCTCAGAAATCGGGGTTCTAAAAGGAAATCGTGAAACAGAAATGTCACTCGGCCCAAAACTGATATGTTTGGTGGGTGATGGGAAGTATTTCAATCAAGTCAATGTCATGATATATAATTCATACTTAATTAAGGCACATCCATTAGTCTTTTCTGTAATGATAAAGAAAAAACCACCCACCCACATCAGAAGTCCCAATACCAAGCTAACCAAAGGCATATTTTACTGTCTATACGTGTTATATATCTCTGTATATATACATGTAAATTTCGTATGGAAAAAAAAGCTGCGAGGTAGGTTCGCTATAAAACAGGCGTCATGCAATGCAGGTATGATCATATGATCAACAATCAGCATAAGATTTAATCATCAGATATAATGAGAGTTATTACGGCTTATAAAAGCACACACGCACATGCACGCACACACACACACACACACACACACTTACTGTTAAATCCTAAATGATCAATATTGCCAAGGATTTTTTTTTTATTCATACTTCAATGTCCATGCAAATCTATAATAATATCAAATGAATCAGGAACATAACATAAAATTATCAAGTCAATAAATTACCGCCCTTGCTAATCATTATGCTGTATATACACATAAAGGTATTCTTTAATATTCTCTTTGTACACATAAGAAATTACAAGACAAGTCATATTTCCATTGATTATTCATACTCTTCAGACAGTGAAAAATAGTATTCATGCTATTCACAAACAGTTACAAAGACATGCTGAAAGATGAGCACACTTCATGAATGATGATGAGAGAAATGTTCATGAATAGTATATATATCATAATTTTCCACTTTACTGAATTCAGCTTATGCTATCAAAATGAAATAAAGCAAACAAACAAAGAAAAAGAAATTTTTATAATAATACATCAATTGCCTGTTAGCAAATCAAAGTATGTTCTTAATCATTTTCAGCAACAGTGTGTTAACACCTTATAAAACAAAATTTGGGCTTGATCATCTACAATTCATTGTTTTGTATTCTTGATATGAACATGAACATAATTACATAAACTGGATACCCTTTGAAAAAAAAAAAAAAAAAAACTTCCATCACTTGAAACGACTCATCATGTAAAACGTGATGTCTTGATGTAGAAAAAGCAATTGTTGCTTATTCAATTCCATGAAACAAAATCTTGACTTGAAAAAAAAAGTCCGCACTACCCGTCTCTAAACAGACGGTAGACGAACGCAGGACGGAAAGCGGCATCTTGTGTACTTTCTTCAAGGAGGGGTATGGCACGGGGAGGAGGGGGAGGGGAGTGCAGTTGAGGGAGGGGGCGGTGGGGTGCGGGTGGACAAAGGGATGTGTGTGTTTGTGTTTAACTCTCTCCATACGAACGGCGAAAGAGACGACGTCAACAGCGTTTCACCCCAATTGCCATCATCAAAATATTGCAAGCGGAAGGCTCCTATACTGAAGAGGTGAATGTTGACAAAGAATACCACGATTCTGACGACAGAAGCTAAAGGTTGGGTCATTCAGACACCCACTGGACATCCGAGGGGTCTGTGTAGAGGAGAAGAGAGGACTGGCCGTACTGAGTGAGTTAATGTTTACTATAAAGCGCTTTGAGCTCTCTTTTTAATTAAGGGAGGAAAGTGCTCAACAAATATCCATTATCATTATCATCATCACTATTCTTCTTCTTCTTCTTCTTCTGCTCCTTCTTCTTCTTATTATTATCATTATCATTATTATTATTCTTGTTAAATTTCGTTCTGCCTGTTCACTGAACCCGACAGTACAAAGCAAGAACGTAACCTATACTGACAACAAACACAGCGGTCACAACAACAATACGACAGACGCAACAACAACACAGATAAGAAAGAAGAAGAAGAAGAAGCAGACAAACAAAACAACCAGGCAAGCTGACCAACTCACTTGACACGGGCGACCCCTTCAGACTGGCCGGGGCCAGGGAAGCGTTGTCCTCCCCGACCAACGTCCCCTTGTCCGCATACTGAGCACCCTCCGGACCACCACCACCACCACCAACACCACCACCTGACGACCACGCCGGGGGGTACTCCGTGGGAAGCGGGTAGTCTTCAGTGGGAGGAGGAGGCTCCTCCGGAGGGGGAGGCGGAACGAACTCGCAGGGTCTGGACCGGAAGTCCTCCTCAGGGACCTGAACGTCCTCGCTGAGCACTGAGGCCGTTTCCATCATGACCATCCTCCCTGGCTCTTCGTTTTCTTCTTCCAAGGAGTACTCTGTTGTTGTGGTGGTGGTTGTGGTGGTGGTCGTGGTGGTGGTGGTGGCGTTGAAGGGCAGGGGCGGTTCTTCGAACTCCACCGCGTCCAGAATGTCCTCGATGTTGAACGCTTCGCCAGAGTCCGAGTCCGAATCCGACTCGGCCTCGTGGTCTCCTTCCCCCTTGGTTGGAGTGGACTTCGTCTTCCCCTCTGCGTCCGCGTGAACCGCTGTGTCAGAGTGTATTTTGGGGTTCACGTTGGTTCCTTCTCTATGAATTTTTATTTTTATAGGGTTATGAAGCCTAATGCTTTTTTCTTTTCTTGGTTCCCTGTTTTATCTTTAACCTTAAAAAATATTTCTATTATATATCATTTCAAACAACTGAACAAACCATGACAAAAACCAAGCGAAAGCCCAACAGCATTTACCAAACAAGACGACATGAAACTTATTCACTGCAGACTCTTCCAACAAGCTGAGAGGAGAAAGTATGGTATTTGATTAAAAAAAAAGGGACACACACACACACACACACACACTATATATATATATATATATATATATATATATATATATATATATGTATATATATATAATTACCAGCATTCATAGTATCTCTGATTTGTAGTTGCACTGAAAATATAGGAATTATTTTTGATTGAAGAAGACTGACATGTCAGCAGCTTGGCTTTAAACCATATCACTTGTGCGTTTCTTTCAAAGCTAGAAAAATTGGATAGGCTTTTTTTCCTTTTTTTTTGTTGTCTAATTTACATTACACATCTACTTGATATTGAAAATCATTACTTAGACACACCCTGAATTAGACATTTTTTTACCAGTGTCAAATAATGCATCTCAAAGAGTGTTTTTTTTTTCTGTATCAGTGTATGTCAGTTTCACTCGTGCATGTTTGTTCAAATGTCCAAGCAAAGTGTACGGGACATGAGCATTAACGACACGGAGATTTCGATTTTCAATAAAAAAATTTTCATCGATTCTGAAGGCACAATCTTTCTGTTGTTGCATGATACACAAACTTACTTGTCGCTAAGTCGCTAACACGCATGGTATGGACGGAGCGAAGAGGCAGACGATAATTTAGCAGGATTACTTCCCTTGCCCTACAAACCGGCTGCGGTTCGCCAAACTGCTCCGTACACATCAAGTTTGCTGACAATATCACCGACTCGACAACAAGTCAGTAGCACAAAATATGAGTTGAAGTAGTTCGACAAGTTCGAGTATTGTTTTATGTGTCTTTTCACTCTGTGTGGTCACATGAATGACTTATACTTCGACCATGACTATTATGTAGGCACCCCACCTTAGTTTGTGTGTTTACGTTCAGGAGTTTCACTAAAAAAGAAAAAAAAATCATTATCACAATTATCGTTATCGTCATCATTATTTTATCGTCACTATTATAGTGGTTGTTGTTGTTCTTCTTCTTCTTCTTGTTATCATTAATAGTAGTAGTAGTAGTTGTGGTAGCAGTAGTAAGAGCAGCAGCAGTAGTTGTAGTAGTTGTAGCAGCAGCAGCAGCAGTAGTAGTAGTAGTAACGGTAGCAGAAGTAGTTGAGGAGTAGTTGTAGTAGCAGAAGAAGAAGAAGAAGAAGAAGTAGTAGTAGTAGTAGTAGTAGTAGTAGTAGTAGTAGCAGCAGCTGCAGCCGTAGTAGTAGTAGTAGTAATAGTAGCAGCAGCAGCAGCAAAAGTAGTAGTAGTAGTAGTATCATCATCATCAGCAGCAGCAGTAGTAGTAAAAGTGGTACCTGCAGAAATAGCGACGTCTTGTTGTGGAAGGGCGAGTCTGTCGCTGTTCTCAGGACCAGAGGTGAAGGTGGAGGAAGAGGAGGTGGGGCCGGGGCCGGGGCCGGGGCCGGGGACAGGGACAGGAGGCGGCTGCTGCTGCTGACTGGAGGCAACACCGCTACCAACGCCACCATCCGTCGTCTCTTCCCGCACAGGCGCTGGTTTGGCTGTGCAGCCACCACACAACAGGGATGGTGAGCACACGCTTAACACATGGCACGCAGTCACACGCTGTCTAAGACACACAAGCACGTTTTTTCGTGCTTCCATTATTTTGGAAATTAAATTGCGCATCCACAGGCTCGTCACTCACCCTACACAATATCTCAGCCTACAGTCAAGTCCAGCACAACTCACAATATGACAAAGGTGGGAAAAAAGGTGGGGGTTTTTTTTTTTTTTTTTTCTAAAAGCAACATATACAGCTAAATACACACAAGCAAGTAATACAACGCAGCGGGTACATTTCCCACACATGCACCCAAGTCCGCTTACCCTCCACACACACACACACACACACACACCTGCCCCCTCCCTCCCCCCACACTTTGAAAAATAACACGAATACTAAGATTTCAGAATGAGATACTAATATCATCATCTTAGATGAACAGACTATAAATAAATATCAGAATGAGATATCCTTCTACAAAATCATCATAAATAGCTAGACACATATATTCCCATTCCCATTTGCACAATGTCTGTTGACACGTGCAAACCACTCCCTCCCCTCCCGCGCACTCACACACACACACACACACGTATGCGTGTACATAAGCACGCGCTCGCACACACCCACACTTGCCCTTCATGTCTGTTTGTCTGTTTCCACGACTGTGTGTTCGGTCGCCAGCGATCTGGCCTGTGTAGACATGCAAATGCGCGCGCGTGCGTGCATGTGTGAGTGTGTGTGTGTGCATGCGTGTGCGTGTGTGTGTGTGTGCGTGTGTGCGTGCGTGCACGTGACCGTGTGCGCACGCACGTGTATAAACGCGTGTACGCTCGCGCATAGGCATAGGCTTTTATGTTCGCTGTCATCATTGATAAAATTCTTAATACCTTTTGGGGGCGGCGGGGGCGCTTTCTTTTTCTTGGTGGAAGGCAGTGGTTTGGGCTTCCCCGGGCCAGCCGTCAGTGAGCCTTGCTGCTGCTGGTGGTGCTGAGGCCCCGCGGAAGGGACCTTGCCCTTGCCAGGCGGGCCCACCGGCACGCTGCCGCAACCCTCAGAGCCTGGCGACAGGTCCTGGAGAATGCCGCTGTCCCCGTTGGGATGGTCGGCGCTCTCGATGGACGTCGCGTCTATGCTGGTCTTCAGGGCGGTGGTGGGCGTCGGCGGGACGCGCGACGCCTCGGGCGACTCGGTCCCGCTGAGGGTCAGCTCGTGGTAGCCGCTAGAGTCTGAGCTGTTGCGCGAGTGGTGGTGGCGGCCCGGCTGGCTGGTGGCGGCAGGAGGGGGAGCAGCTTCTCCTGGGGAAGCTTTGACGGCGGGGGCGAAGGTTCTGACTGTCTCTACGTTGACGTTGTCGACTACTGCTGTTGCTGTTACTGCTGTTTCTGCTGCCGCGTTTGAGCCTGACGCCGTTGACGACAGAACTGGAACTTTGACGGCCTGTTGAGACCCTTCCGGGCGTGCCGCCGCTGGAGCCTTCTTCTTCTGGGGCGGAGGAGGGGGAGCTGGCCGTTTCTTGCCCGGCGGCGGGGCGGGTCCTTTGGTGGAGGAGGAGGAGGGAGGTACTGAGGCCTTGCCGGGAGTAGGACCACCCGTCGCCATGGTAGTGGCGGTGATGTTGCCCACCTCACCAGAGAGGAACATGGTCTTGGGCCGTGGTGGCGGCGCCGTGCCGCCGACATCGGAAGAGCGGCGCTGGGTGGGCGGTGTGCTGGCTTTCCGCGGCAGGGTCGTCGCGGCGGAGGGTGCTGGCGGTGGGAGCTGCTGCTGTTGGCCGCTAGTGGCCGCTGCGGTGGTGTAGTGGGCTTCGTGCTGCAAGACATCAGGTTGGTTGGTTGGCTGATTGGTTGGTTGGTTCAAATCAAATCAAGTTATGGTACTTAGAGCCTCGCCGACCACTAATAAGGCTATCTCAAGGCTATCGCCACGCTAGCATCTACTTTAAGACAAGGGTAAATAAACAACAAAATACAATTAAAACTAGTCACCGCTTCAAGATTTTCACTCAAAGTTTAAAAACCTTCGGTTGGTTGGTTGTTTTGATGGTGGTAACGGTGGGGCAAAATTGCACTGGCTCTTCGCGCTGCAGCCTTGGGGGGGACTAGCTGGCCTTTGGGAGCCATCCCTAACGACGATAGTCCGAAAATCCTCTTGGCCGAGAGAGTGGAAATGTAACTTGGACAAGGCACTCTCCACAATAATCAAATTCCAGCGCAGATATCTAGTCGGGGACAGCAGTTGTTCCCTCTGCTCTTTCTGATGGTCATAGTTGGACACGACTGACTATCATACATATAACGGTGGTGGAGCTATCAAGGGTGCAAACGGTAATAATAATAATTACGCGAAAAAATCTTTCTTTTTAATTATTGTTTTTTTTTACATGGTTATCGAATAGAAATAAGAATAACCGCTGATCAAATAGGATGCACGAATATACTTAAAAGTCAAACACTACCCAGCTTGGTTGGTTTGATAGTGGTTACGGAGATGGCGTTATCAAGGATACCAATGACAGTAATAATTACGAATTAAAAAAACCAAAAAAAACAAACTTTTTTTTACAGCGTCATAGAAACGGTTAAGAGGAATAACCGCTGATTCAGTACAATGCACGAATATACCTATAAGTCAAACACTATCCAAGTTGTCCTCCGACCCTTTCACACGCTTACTTTGTACCTATATTTATCACGACAAGACTTCTCATAAAAACTTCTTCTTGTCCCCATTAAATCTGTATATGACTGATCTATTAGAACACGCCCCTCCCCTCTCCCCCCACCCCAAGAAAGCAAAATATCTTTTAATAACGATAAAAGTAGTAGTAATAATAATGATAATGAGAAGAAGAATAATCATGATCTAATTCATATAACGCCTTCCCATGTAAAACCTGTTAACAATGTAAAACCCATTGAGTAACACATACGCTTAAAAGCAAAATGAAAAAAAAAAACAAAAAAAAGCAGCCATAAACCTACATACATATACACACATAAACAAAACACTACTAAAGTATGTTCAGACACACAAAAATATTCATCATGCACATCACTCATCACACACATCGTATATAAAAAATAATAAATAAATAACAATGATGATGATGATAATGATGATGAAGATGATAACAACAACAACAATAATGATAATAATGGATACTTGTTGAGCACTTTCCTCCCTCTAAAAGAGATACTGCCCCCCCCCCCCCCCCACACACACACACACACACCCAAAAAAAACAACAACAAAAAACAAAAAAAAAAAAACCCAAAAAACACCAACAAAACAACAAAAAACAAAGAAAAATAAAACAACTACTTACAGGTTTGAACTTCTTGTCCTTCTTGGACAGGAAGGACAGGAAGCCCCTCTTTTTCTTGACCTCCCCGGCCCCCGGCATGTACCACGACGCCGGGTCCTGAGAGGCCGCGGCCGGAGGAGACCCCGCCCCGCCCCGGTGAAGGTCCGGCATGGAGCGGGACGCGTCGCCCACCGCCGACGACACTGCAACACGACACGAAACCCGCTGTTCTAAAAATAGGTGGAGAGCGCATGACTTCTTTGAACCCCTTTGCTAACTGAAGCCAGCGGAAGCGTTCAATCAGCCATTTTGCAACTCGTGTCAGTACAGCGCGAAGCGGTAACTTCATATATGTAGCCGAGCGCTCAGCTGACTACGATGACTGCTTCACGGCAAGCTTTCACTTGCTCGCGGCGTTAGTTAAGCTGACATTCCTGTGTGTGCCTCCACAGCAAGTTTGCGCTTCCTGTAATACCTTCGGTAAATAAACAATTGACAGATATCAACAATTGACAGATATCGTATGTGGCAAGGGCAATGATAACACGATTTCAACGAATATACACGGTTACAGTTCAGATACTACCACTAGTTAGCAGACGACTTCTCAACGGACTGACAACTATAATACGAGTCTCAGTTTGGCGTCCAGTTGACTTCAGCTTTACTGTCCAAAGAGCTATCATCTATTTTAATTTCAGTGCTCAAAACCCTAGAGTTCTGACGATCAGATGAGCTTTTAGGATTTTTTTAGAGCACGTTTGTAAACTTGGTTGGCAGTGAGTGGTGCGCAAAGAGAAGAAAAAGCGTGGAAATAGCCGGGAAATAACTGCTGATTCTCTCTCTCTCCCTCTCTCTCTCTCTCTCTCACAAAACAACAACATAAAACACACACACACACACACTCTCTCTCTCTCTCTTTCTCTCCCCCTCCCCCCCCCTCTCTCTCTCTCTCTTTCTCACACACATACAAAAATAAAAATAAAAATAAAATAAAAATAAAAATAAAATTCTGACCTCCAGCGTGGATGACGTTGATCTCGGTCAGCCGACTCTGGGCGATGGTGGCCTTCATGTCCAGCGGGGCCAGCGGGTTGTCCGGGTGCTGCAGCGTGTAGCGCCGCGAGTCCAGACTCTTCTCCCGGCACACCTCCCCGAACACCTGCTCCAGGGTCTGCTGCGGGCTGATCCGCTTCACCGCCTTCTTCCCCCCTGGCAGGTTGATGGTGAACCGGTTGGTGATCTGTTTTGGGGGGAGTTAAAAAGAAAAAATAAAACGAAAAAGAAACACCTTGATTGGTCATCTGTTGATTGTGAACCGGTTGGTGATTTTTTTTTTTTTGTTTGTTTGTTTGTTGTTGTTATTGTTGTTGTTGTTGTTGTTGTTGTTGTTGTTGTTTTTTTGGGGGGTGGGGTGGGGGGGGGTTTGAAAAAAAACGAAAAGAAACACATTGATTGGTCATCTGTTGATTGTGAACCAGTTGGTGATCTGGTTTTGGGGGGGTTAATAAAACGGAAAAAAATCTGTTGATGGTGAACCGGTTGGTTATGCTTTTTGAGGCGTTAAAAAAACGGGAAAAAAAACCACCATCTGTTGATGGTGAACTGGTTGGTGATCTTTTTTGAGGGGTTAGAAAAAAGGGGGAAAAAAACATCTGTTGATTGAGAACCGGTTGGTGATATGTTTTTTGAGGGATTAAAAAAACGAAGAAAAAAAAAACCACCCCAAAAGCATCTGTTGATGGTGAACTGGTTGGTAATCTGCTTCTTGAGGGGTTAAAAAACGGAGAGAAAAAATCCGTTGATGGTGAACAGGTTGCCGATCTGTTTTTTGAGGGATTAAAAAAAAAAAACAAAAAAACCGAGAAAAAAAAACAACAAAAAAACACGCTGATTGGTCATCTGCTGATTGTGAACCGATTGGTGATCTGTTTTCGGGAAGAAAAACAAAAACGAAACAAAAACCAATCATTATCGACTGGTACATCCGTTGATGATGGGCTCATTCCCCCCGAAAACAGATCAGGTTGGAGATCTATTTTCGGAAAAAAAACAAAAACCACCACAAAAAAACATGAACCCAATCATCCACTGGTGTATCTGTTGGTGAACCGTTTTTTTTTTGTTTTTTTTTTGTTTGTTTGTTTGTTTTTTGTTTTTTATCTGTTTTTTTTTTTAACTACACACACACAAAAAAAAACCCAAACAGTCATCGGCTGGTGTATTTGTTGATGGTGATACGATTGGTGATCTGTTTTCGCGAAATAATAAACTCCATAATCGACCGGTCGTCTGTTAATGGTGAACCGGTTAGTGAAGTGTTTTCGAAATTTTTTTTTTTTTTAAATAAAAAAAAAAAAAAAAATAAACGCATCATCATCGACTGGTGATCTTCTGGAGAACAGAAAAATCAATCAATGATTGGTGATCTGTTCGGGAAAAAAAAACAAAAAAACAAACCCGATCACCGACTGGTAATCTGTTGATGGTGAACAGATCTGTGATCTGTTTTAGGAAAGTAAACCCGATCATCGACTGGTGCATTTGCTGATGGTGAACCGGTTAGTGATCCGTTTTCGGAAAATCAATAAACTCATCGTCGACTGGTGCATTTGCTGATGGTGAACACGTTGGTGATCCATTTTCGGGACAAAAATAACCCTATCATCGAATGGTGATCTGTTCGAGAACAAAAATCAATTATGGATTGGTGATCTGTTCGGAAAATGAATCAATTATCGACTGGTGAACCAAAAAATCAATCATCGATTGGTGCAATTTGTTCGGACAATAAACCATTAATCGATTGGGGATCTGTTGGATAACCAAAAATCAATCATCGATTGGTGTGTGATCTGTTCGGAAAAAAAAAGCCATAAACTCATCATCGACTTGGTTTAAATAATCTTTAATTATTCAACAATACACATGATTTCAATGCAATGAATGACAAAAGAGCATCAACAAGCTTAAAGCTAATACTGTGCTCACAACGTTGCACTTCAATTTTATCATGACGGCTGATGAACCATATTATGACTTGTATCAAATAACATTCATAAACAGTAAGTAATGAAATTAAACAAATAAACAAACAGTACATAATAGAGTAAAATAATGCTGATATCAATATTAACATGAGATTAAACTTATTATCACCAGAGTAATTGGCCTAATAGAAGAAAAACACGAAGAAGAAGAAAATTTAGACCTGTCATCTGTTGATGGTGAAACGGTTGGTGATGTGTTTTCGGAACAAAATACTGATGATCTGCTGGAAAGTTTCAGTTTCAGTTTCAGTAGCTCAAGGAGGCGTCACTGCGTTCGGACAAATCCATATACGCTACACCACATCTGCCAAGCAGATGCCTGACCAGCAGCGTAACCCAACGCGCTTAGTAAGGCCTTGAGGGGAAAAAAAGGTGAATAAATAATAGATAAGCTTACACAAATAAATAAATAAATAATTATAATGTAAGAAAAAAGAAAAAAAAGGTGAATAAATAATAGATAAGCTTACACAAATAAATAAATAATTATATAAAAAAGGTAGTAATAATAATAATAATTTTTAAAAAATAATAACAGTAATAAATAAATAAATAGATAAGATAACAATGATGATAAATAAGCAAATAGATGTAAAACATGGAAAACAAAACATCAGTCATCAATTGTTGTGGTCAGTTGTTGCAGAACCAAACCAATTATCGAGTGGGTGATTTGTCCGGGAAGTAAACTAATCATCTCGTCGGCTGATGACCCATTCGAGAACAAAAAATCAATGACCGAATTGGTGATCTGCTCGAGGACAAAAATCTAGCATCGATTTGTGATCTGTTCGGAAAATAAACCAAATCATCGGCTGGTGATCGACTCGAGAAAAGTTGTGTTCTGTCTTTCTAAACCCATACGTTTATATAGAATTATCATGCGTAATGGGGGGAAAACATATATCTAATTCGAAAACATTTTACATAAAATGTTGAATTATTGAAGAAGAGGAAAAGACAGCAACACGCAAACGCACAAACAAACCGTTCCTGTTTTTTTAAAAAAAGCCCTCTTTCAAATCCACAATGTTCACACACACACACACACACACACACACACACACAGAGGGAGAATTGCGTGTCGTCCCTTGTTGGTCTTCAGATTTAATCTTCCACCTGTTTGGTTTGAAAGAGAACACAGAGAGAGAGAGAGAGAGCAATGGACACCCCCAACGGGTGGGACCATTGTGGCTGCAGGGCTCTTCGGGTGGTTGTACCCGAGACGGGGGTGACAGGGTACACAAACCCCCAACCCTAAAAGTGCTCCCAGCTATGTGACAGCATTCCTCGCGTTTGTGTACGTGTTGGTACACAGGAAAAGCTTGTGGAGAAAAAAAAAAAATCCACCCCACCCTTTTCAGTTATACAACCCACCCTTTCAACAAAAATTGCATACGCAAGCACGCGTACCAGTACATCACTGATGCATGCACGCGCGCTCGCACGCACACACACACGCACACGACACGCACACACACATGCTCTTACGTCTTACCCTTCCGTCTAATAACACTTCCTGTGAATAGACGCAAACCTGAAGATCTCTCTCACACACATGCTCTCTTTCTCTCTCGCTCTTTCTTCCCTCAATAATTCCCTCTTCCTTTCTTATCTTGTTCGTCTTATTTCTTGTTTAACTTAGTCTTTATCTTATTTTTCCTGTCTTTTTCTCAAGTCTCGCCAGTTTTGCATTCATTTCTGTCAACACGCGTGCTGTTTACTTCTTTTATTTTCTGCTTTGCTTTCTTTGGTGACTCTGTTCCTTTTCCCCTTAATCCGTCATAATCTCAAAGCTTTTGGCGGACACACACACACACATTATATATATATATATATATATATATATATATATACATACATACATACATACATATATATATATATATATATATGTACACCTGTCCCAGCCTTTGTGGGGTGGTGATGGCTACGATACCACATTGTCTCTCTCAGTGTCTGTCATGTCTCTGTGTCAGTCTGTCTCTCCCCCTCTCTCCTTCTTTCTCCCCCTTCCTCTCTCCCTCCCTCTGTGTGTGTGTGTGTGTGTGTGTGTGTGTGTGTGTGTGTGTGTGTGTGTGTTGTTTTGTTTTGATTTATGCATATTTTTTCCTCTGTAGTGTATCTCTACTAACACCATGCTTTCATTTTATTAAATATTGTGTAGTGTAGACCCTATTCAGGGCGGGGACTGGATGTAAAAAAGAAAAAGCACACCAGTGCTTATCTATTGTCCTCGAAATAAAGAATGTCTTGTCTTGTCTTGTCTCTGTCTCTCTTTTTGTCTCTCCCTCACTCTCCTTCTCTCTCTGTCTCTTCTCCCTCCCTAACCCCCTCGCTCTCTCTCTCTCTCTCTCCTTTTCTCTCTCCTGCTTTTATCTGCCTGCCTTTTTTTTTTCTTTTTTTTTGGACCCCTCTCTTGCCTTGTCTCTGACTACTTTACATACCAGCCTCTCTTCTTCTTCTCCATTGCAACACTTCACACTGTACTATTCATGTTGCATGCTCTGGGTACAGTTTTATTTATGAGCTTTGTTCTTTTTCTTTTTTTTGTAATTTAAATTCTTCTTTTTGCACTTATTGAAAGTTGGTGTGTGTGTTGCATTCTGACATTCCAGTAAACGCCCTAGACGAAGACCAGTGTTCGAAACCGGTCGGGCATCAAACAAACTGTTTTGTTGTCTTCCTTTTTTTTCTTCTATTGTTGTATATATATATATATATATATATATCTTTTTATGATTTTTTTTTTTATCGAATCCAATGTTACCTCAAAGTTCTTGGTGTCCATATTGTTTTTTTTTTCACCAATCCAACCTTACCCATCACACATCCAACATTATGAACGCTCCGATGCATGATCGATAAGGCGTTATTGGACTTCTACTCCAGCGTTCACCAGCGAGTAGTGACTTGGCTCGAATCACGGCTCAGCCGCCGATAATTTATCCCCCTCCACTAGACCTTGAGTGGTGGTCTGGACGCTACTCATTCGGATGAGACGATAAACGGAGGTCCCGTGTGTGCAGCATGTACTTAGCGCACGTAAAAGAACCCACGGCAACAAAAGGGTTGTTCCTGGCAAAATTCTGTAGAAAAATCCACTTCGATAAAAAAAACAAACAAAACTGCACGCTAGGGAAAAAAAAAAGTGGTGCTGTAGTGTAGCGACGCGCTCTCCCTGGGGAGAGCAGCCCGAATTTCACACAGAGAAATCTGGTTGTGATAAAAAGAAATACAAATATACAAATAATTAATTCACTGCCCTCGACGGCCGTAAAAAAAAGAAAAAGAAAAAAAAGAAAGAAAAAATCCCCTACAAGACTGGCCTCAGTTGCATACAGGTCATGGAACACCATGAATGTGTTATAAGGATATGAGACCATCAGGTGGTTTTTTTTGTTTTGTTTTTTTTTTTTACCCCCTTGAACAATATTACCTCAAAGCCCTTGGCGGCCCTATTGGCCTTCATGGCCTTGCCCCACTCCGCCTTCTTGTTCTTGGGCACCACGTAGACGGTGGAGACGCCCAGGGCCCCGATGGTCTGGCTGGGCTTGAAGTCCAGCCCTTTGCCCGTCTCGGGGTCCAGCAGCTGAAGCACGTGGGCCGTGGGCGCCACCTTGAAGGTGGCCGCCAGGTGGATGAGGAGGTCGCGCATGGGGGTGCTGTGCTCACGTGGCCCCCGAGGAGTTGGAGGGAGTGGGGGGTGGTGGTAAGGGGGTGGGGAGTGGAGGTCGGAAAAAGGAGGTTGAGTGGGTCAGTCGGTAGGACGGACAGACAGACAGGTGTGTTGTTGACAGGGTGTTAGTGAACGCTAGTGAGGAAAGGATGGAGAAGAGAGGGTAGACGAGGGAGAGAGAGAGAGAGAGACTGGTGACTTACCTGTGTTTGGGTTCGTGAGTGATGCAATGTGAGTGACACTCTCTGAAGCCCCCCCCCACGCCACCCCCACCCCCCCTCTCTCTCTCTCTCTCTCATCATGATCTCAGCTGTGAAATCTGGCCAAATTTTGTGCAATGCAAAAACTCGCTTTTTTATTTTTTATTTGTGGGGTTGAAAGGGTAGGGGTGGGGATTAGGGGGCAGAAAGAGAGAGACGAAGAGAACGGTATATATATATATATATATATATATATATATATATATATATATATATTCATTCGTGATAAGATGGCCACATCGAAAGAATGCAATGCGTACACATCATACCTATTCGTGATAAGACTGACCACCTTTTCGAATGAGGGTTCTGAACGATTTCTAAAACCGGAAAGGGTCCCTCAGCGGCCTCAGAAAAAGAAAAAGAAAAAAGAAAAATCCAGTGTTGACATTACAACTTTTCTGGAACAATCATGCCCTTGTGCTAAGTTAGTCTACAAGCTTTTTTTTTTTTTTTTTTTTTTTTTGGTCAAGCACTTAGGCGTAAAAACCTGTCGACAACGTTCTTGTTCACCCGCTTCAGAGACTTCGAACAAAGGGCTGTGCCTTGTACAATGAGTGAGTGACATGGCATGGTACTAATGCCAGGGGCTATTGCCATCCTACAGTGACGACACGGGAGGAGAATGTTCAGTTAGCAATCAGTCAGAAATTCAAAAATTATTTTTGCGATTACTGAATACAAAGAGCAGCCTAAACTGAAACAACAATAACAAACTATTGCACGGAAGAAAACATGCCTCTGTGAAAATGATGTCTGAGGAGGGTGAGGGGGGGTTGGAGGGGTGGGAGGGAGGGGGAGGGTTGGGTGTGTGGTGGGAGTGGGGGGAGGGGCGTTAAGGTTGGGGGACGCTGGGGTGTGTGTGTGTGTGTGTGTGTGTGTGTGTGTGTGGGGGGGGTTATGTGACCAGGAGCACAAATTTCACAGCTGTTGAAGAGATTGGGGGGGCAACAGAGCGCACTGCACATCCACTACTGCTGCTTTATGGACACAGCACAACCTTTTAATTAACCATGTCATCCCGCCTGTCCACCCAGCCTCTCTCTTCTTCTGTCTGTCTGTCTCTCTCTCTCACACACACACACATACACACAATAGCACGCAAAGGAAGAGCCCTCTTGTTCAACTTTGCCATCACCCTGTTGACGTCATCTATGCCAGGTGTTCCTGGTTTGGGTTTGGGTTTGTTTCCGTACTTTATCTTGTGTTATATATATATATACTTTTTTTTTTTTTTTTTTTTACCTCAAGCAGGGAGATGTCCCCAGTGCTGTGACTGAAGCCTCCCACGTGAGGAAGGCGAGGGGGCAGCTCGGAAATCCTGCCGTTGCTGGTGGTGAGCAGGGTCACCGCTCTCCTCCTCCTGCCGAACGGCATGTCGCAAAAATGGACGTCGTGCGTACGGTTGTGTGCTGACGTCACTCCGGGCCACAGAAACCTATGTTATACAGTCCCCGCCACTCAGGTACGGCGGCTTCGGCTCTGGCCCTTTTTTTGTTGTTTTTTTTTGTTTGTTTGTTTCAACTCCCTGTCGTCTACTCAAGCAAAAACACGGCTGTGTATGTTTGAAAGGGGTCCGCCGAAACGGCGGCTGAAACTATGCTGCGTGAAAGAAAGTAAGTAAAAAAAAAAAAAATAAAAAAAAAAAAACCCGTGCCGAAGTTTGCAGTAGCAAGAAAAGCAAACCAATTAGAGTATTCCTTGGGTGACGACGATGAGAAAGAATTAACATTGTCATTGCTGATTTGAAGTGTTTTGTGTTTTTTTTTTCCCCCTTACTTTTTTTTTTCAAAAACAAACGTTCTTTTGTGTACTCACACTTAAAAGAGCGCTGGAAACAAAATAATGAAAAGGCACATTGGTATAATCATTATTTTTTTTTTTTTCGTTTCAGTTTTTTTTTTTTTACTTTTCAACCCCCCCCCCCCACCCCCACCCCCCAAAAAAAACAAACCACCACACTACACACTTGTTTGCGTTCTTTATACACTCACACTTCCAACAGCGCTGGAATCAAAATGATTTAAAAAAAAAGAAAAGAAAAAAAAAGGCACACTGATATCATGTGTTGATTTTCTTCTTCTTCTTTTTGTTGTTGTTGTTGCTGTCCTTG
>NC_134894.1:55605129-55607629 GCF_041734735.1 Babylonia areolata | reverse complement strand
TGTGTGTGCATGTGCGTGCTTACATGCGTGTGTGCTCGTGCTCGCGCGCACGACTAAATTGGGGATCACACCAAACTCTTTCTGTACATATTCATCTTCACTACACTTGTAACGGAGTGAAGGAATTTCAGCCACACCCAGGCGCTCACGCTCAAGACCCCCCCTCACCCCCTGCCTCTCTCCTTCCCCCACCCCTCCACCCCCCTCTATTCACCCCTACCGTCCCTGGCCGTACGGGTTCAGGTTCGGACACAAGCCCGCATCGACCGAGGAGGAGAAGAACAGGGAACAATGGCGACAGAGAGAGACGTTCCTGTTCGACATGTTCGTTCTCTGTCTTTTTGTGTGTGTGTGTGTGTGTGTGTGTGTGTGTGTGTGTGTGTGTGTGTGTGCGCGCGCGCATGCCTAGGGTTGACTTAATCAAGATTTTGCGTCTTTTAAATATTATTATCATTAGTAGTAGTATTTTTATGTATTTATCTATTATTATTATCATCATTATTATTATTATTATTATTTATTATTATTTTGGTTTTTTTGGTTAACTTCACTTTATTTTATTTATTTTTATTATCATATATTTTTATTTTAATTTATTTATTTATTTATTTGTTTTACTGTTTGTTTGTTTTTCTCAAGGCCTGACAAAGCGCTTTGTGTTACGCTGCTGGTCAGGTTATCTGCTCGGCAGATGTGGTGTAGCGTATATGGATTTGACCGATCGCAGTGACGCCCTCCTTGAGCTACTGATACTGATACTGACACTAATGTCTGTCGTCAACCTGAAACTGAGCGTAGACTGGTTTTATCTGGGAAGGGGTGATTATCAATATCATCATGCACTGCGCCATCATAGCTTTCGTTGCCGTCGGCCAGGTCAATGTCTGCCCGTCATACGATCTGACCTGACGACCTCTCTCTCTCTCTCTCTCACACACACACACACACACACACTGATAATTATGACGATGGTCTTTGGGAACCATCCCAACACCGACTGTCCCAAAACCCTCTTGTCCGAGAGAGTAGGGGCGTAACTTGGGCAAGACACTCTCCACAATAATCAAATTCTAGCCCAGATATGTTGGTACAGCAGTTAACTACCTCCTCTGCTGTTCCGATGGTCCTAGTCGAACACGACCGACTATCACACATAGTTAACAAACATGCTTCTGTTGGCTGTTGGCTGGCTGAGCCACGTTCGCCGCATGGAAGATGGTCGCATCCCAAAAGACATCCTTTATGGAGAGCTCGCCACGGGGCAGAGAAGCATCGGCCGCTCACAGCTGAGATACAAAGACGTTTGCAAACGTGACATGAAGGCACTTGAGATCAACACTGAGTCCTGGGAGCACCTTGCAGATGACCGCAACAGATGGAGAAGCACTCTCAAGAATCAGCTACGGATTGGTGAGGACAAACTGTCAGCTGCTGCAGCAGAAAAGCGAGCTCGCAGAAAAGGGACGGCAGCCGACAGACCAGCATCAGCTTACACATGTGACCACTGCGACAGAGACTGTCTCTCTCGCATCGGTCTCTACAGTCACAGGCGACGCTGCTTGGTCCAAGCAGACAGCCCAATTAGACATTAGGTCAGGATATACTCTATCCACGGTCAGCCATGACCGAAGGAGGCCTACTACTTCTGTTCGCCTGTTGTTGTCGACTATGCTGTCACTTAACTTTAATTAATTAAAGGGGTCGGCAGATACAGGAAGCTGTCTGCTCATGTACGACTCGCTCCTGTTCCCCTACCAGCCCCCACTCTGTCTTCTGCCAGGCACTTCTTCTTCTTCTGCGTTCGTGGGCTGCAACTCCCACGTTCACTCCTATGTACACGAGTGGGCTTTTACGTGTATGACCGTTTTTACTCCGCCATGTAGGCAGCCATACTCCGTTTTCGGGAGTCTGCATGCTGGGTATGTTCTTGTTTCCATAACCCACCGAACGCTGACATGGATTACAGGATCTTTAACGTGCGTATTTGATCTTCTGCTTGCGTATACACACGAAGGGGGTTCAGGCACTAGCAGGTCTGCACATATGTTGACCTGGGAGATCGTAAAAAATCTTCACCCTTTACCCACCAGGCGCCGTTACCGAGATTCGAACCCGGGACCCTCAGATTGAAAGTCCAACGCTTTAACCACTCGGCTATTGCGCCCGTCTTCTGCCGGGCACGTAAAGTGCTGACGACACAGTTTGCACACTGTAGGGGGTGGGGGTGGGCATGGAAGGTGGGGGTTGGGGGGGGGGGGAGGCTTTCGCTTCCCACCCGAAAATAGCCAGGGTCAATATTGACCCATAACGCATGTAGCGCGTGTACCCTGCTGGTAAAGAGTTGAGGGGGAAGGGGGGGGGGAGGGGGGCGAAGAGGGGGGTACGGTGGGGGTAGGGAATAAGGGAATGGGGCCAAAACGGGGAGAGGGGGAGATGTGTTGGGGGGGGGGGGGGGGAAGGGGGAGGGGAACATAAGGATCGAGGCACTAATGGAAAGCAG
>NC_134894.1:55597629-55600129 GCF_041734735.1 Babylonia areolata | reverse complement strand
TCAAAATTCGAATAACACAGGACATATTCCCAGTCAGGTGATGCTAACAGATGATGAATATATACAAACAAGATAAGGAAAATTTGTGTATGAATGCTGCTGCAATTTACCGCATTAACTGATTGATAAATTGTGGGTTTCTCATTCGTTCATTCATTTACCATTGCACTGGTGTCTTATAAACCTTACGGTTTCATGACAATAAAATCTATTCTATTCTATTCACACACACACACACACACAAGCTGATAATGTTATGATAATTATGGATTCATCTCGGATAAAGAGGAAACACTCAGAGCAGGAGGTGCCTTGGGGGGCGCAGCAGCGCACACACACATGTTCTTGTCTTGTCGTCGTGTGTGTGTACAGCGATGGGAACATGTGATGGCTTTTTATCTCGTCCCCATCATCTGTACAGCTCGCCCCGGAGTGACGGGTTTCTTTTTTTTGGGGGGGGGGGGGGTCGGGGGGGAGTCATTGGGTGTACCGTTTCTCTTCGCTGCTGTGACTACGTGCGCGTAACAGTATGGGAGAGAGAGAGAAAGAGAGAGACAGAGAGAGACAGAGAGAGAGAGGAGAGAGACGGAGAAAGAGAGAGAAAGAGAGAGAGAGAGAGAAAGAAAGAGAGAGAGAGAGGAGAGAGAAGAAGAAATAAAAATAGAGAGACTGCGAGAGGCGAGAGTTTGAAGTAAAAGCTTGACGAGAGAGAGACAATGAGAGAGAGAGAGATGCACAGACAAGCAGACACACAGACAGACAGACACACACACACACACACACACGGGGAGAGAGAGAGAGAGAGAGAGAGAGAGAGAGAGAGAGAGAGAGAGAGAGAGAGACGCACACACACACACACACACACACACACACGGCGAGAGAGAGATAGAAAGAGAGAGAGAGAGATGCACAGACAAGCAGACACACACACACACACACACACGGAGAGAGAGAGAGAGAGAGAGAGAGAGAGAGAGAGAGAGAGAGAAGAGAGAGAGAGGCAGAAGTCGGTTGGGCTGTATGGAAATTGCATCAACTGAAAACATACCCTACACCCTTAATAAATTCACAATTCCCGATTGTTCCTTGCCAACTGATATATTCTTTAATTCCGATGTGGGAAAAAAAAAACATGATTAAGTAAATCTCCATTATGAGCGGTGTATTCTAAATGCCCGGCAAATGATACGAACCCAGAGCTTAGCTATCTGGCCAAACACCGTTCGATCCACTGATGCGCATGCAGATTCTAAGTCCGCCAGTAAAAAAAGTTCCTTAACTTCCGAACCATCGCTTGGTTCATTTACAAAAGTTAGTTCCCTTGGCCAGGGACATTTCACTCGACTGGAACAGCCAGCGTCTTTTTTTTTTTTTTTTTTTTTTTGAGGATTGTTCATTCATCCCAAGTCATGACAAGTACTACACGTTTTGTGTCTCACTGAAAAAATAAATGCACAAATTCATAGACACTGACAGGAATAGATGAAATGAACCTAAAAATAGCAGATGTCCTTGCATGTCACTGAAATGAATATTAATTTTTATGATGTAAACGAATTACACAATGAATACACAAATAAAAACTCCAGGGCAACCCCTAATCATTGTCAAGTGTCAAGCAAGGATTCAGATTAAAGTCTAGAATAGAATAGAATAGAATATGTCTTCATTACCAAGTGTACCGGGGTCACAAGGAATATTTGGGGTGGAGGGGGGGGGGGATAGTACATAACAAGATACGAACATAAATCGAAAATCATACACAAGCACAGATACAGTAGAAATTAGGATACATACAAGTGCATATCAATATAAATACTTATGCATACTCACACATGCATGCACGCACTGCACACACACGCACACACACACACACACACACACACACACACACACACGTTTGAACAGAAGCTGCATATTACATGTGGATGGGGCTGATAACTAGATGTTCAGGTAGATGGTTGTTGGTTGCACAATTCTATTTATCACACTGGATTTGTTCGAGAGACAGGGCGTTGACTGCTTTGGGGGGAAAAGCTATTGGCGAAGCGATTGGTTTTCGTTTCTTATACTTCTGTACCGTCGACCAGAGGGGAGCATCTCGAAAATCCCAAAAGCTGGATTGATTGATTGATTGATGTTGGATACTTATATAGCGCCTATCCTCGGTCAGAGACCAAGCTCTAAGCGCTTTACATACACGGGGACATTTGCACAACAGGCTGCCTACCTGGGTAGAGCCGACTGACGGCTGCCACTGGGCGCTCATCATTCGTTTCCTGTGTCATTCAATCAGATTTCAGACGCACACACATGCACACTCAGACAGACATGTAACATTTTACGTGTATGACCATTACCCCGCCATGTAGGCAGCCATACTCAGTTTTCGGAGGTGTGCATGCTGGGTATATTCTTGTTTCCGTAACCCACCGAACGCTGACATGGATTACAGGATCTTTAACGTGCGTATCTGATCTTCTGCGTGCGCATACACACG
>NC_134894.1:55575129-55577629 GCF_041734735.1 Babylonia areolata | reverse complement strand
CCAATAACAAAAACAGAGCAGAGATTTATTTCTGTTTCTTGTTTGCCAGTTATGCACACGTGTGCCGTGTCTATGTGTGTGTGTGTGTGTGGTGTGTGTGTGTGTGTTGTGTGTTTTCAACCGGCACTCACGACTCAGTGTGAAACGCACATCAGTTTCCCTTCACAGTCTCAGTCAGTTGTCCAGCCCGTTTGTTGTTGTTCTTGTTCTTGTTCTCGGTAATGTGTGTGCCACTGTGTGTGTGTGTGTGTGTGTGTGTGTGTGTTTTGTGTGTCTGCGTTTATTGCGCGTAAGTCACACTTCCACTGAATGACTGGCAGTGGCCTACACATACTCCGCCTCAGTCAGATTACGCCTCGCTCAGTCAACTAACACACCGACCGGAGGGGGGTTGGGGGGTGGGGTGGTGGAGACTGAGGTAAGGAGAGACTGAGAGATAAAAGTAAGGCGTCACACCTATCTCTGTCCTCCCACTCCCTCCCTCCCTCTCCCCCCGTCATCCCTGACCCAACCCAACACCCTCTCCCCCCCCTCCCCTCCACCACCTTCCAGATGTCAACTGAACCACACACAGAAGACATGACAGTGAGCCGAGGTCACCGGCAAACGCGCGCGTAGGAGGAGAAGGGGGAGGAGAAAGGAGGAGGAAGAGGAGAAGGAAGACAAGGAGGAGGATCAGAAGGAGGAGAAAGAGGAGGAAAGAAGGAGGATGATCAGAAGGAGGAGAAAGAGGAGGACGAGGAGGAGAAGTAGGAGGACGAGTAAAGAGGAAAGGAGGAGAAAGAGAAGGCAGGAGGAAAAGGAGGAGGATCAGGAGAAGAAAGAGGAGGAGGAGAAAGAGGAAAGGAGGAAGAGGAGGAAAATGGAGGAGGAAAAAAAGGAGAAAGAGGAGGAGGAGAAAAAAGAGGAGAAGGAGGACGAGAAGGAGGAGGAGGAAAAGGAAAGAAGAAAGTGGAAAGGAGGAGAAAGAGGAAAAGTTGGAGGAGGAGAATAAAGAAAAAGAGGGAAGGAGGGGGAGAATGAGGAAAGGAGGAGAAAGAGGAGGTGGAGGAAAGGAAGAGAAGGGGAAAGGAGGAGGAGAAAGAGGAGGAGAAGGAGGCGAAAGAAAAAAAAAAGAAGAAAAAAAAAAAAAGGGAAGGCAGCGAGGAGAGAGGAAAAGGAGAAGGGAGGAAGGAAGCTGGAAGGTGGTGGTGGGCGGGGGGGGGGGGAGGGGGGAGGGGGAGGAGAGTCAGGACAAAGGGGGAGGGGCAGAATAGGTGGTGGTGGATGGGGGGGGGGGGGGGAGGGGAGGGGAGGCCAGCAGCGGTTTATGTGACAAACAAGACGCAGGCGGGAGCTATACTCGGGCGCAAGTCTTTTCTCCCCCCTCAACCCCACCCCCCACCCACCCACAACTCTTCTCTCCCCAGCAACCCCCCCTCCCTCCACCCCCTTCCCACCTCGTGAACTCTCTTTTGTGGTTCTTTAGTCTTTGATGCTGGCCTCAACGAGGGAGAACGTGTGTAAGTATGTTAATTAATAATTATGTTAATAATTTGTCATAATTTCGTGTTCTCCAGCACTCAGTATAGCTCATTATGCTTGAATGGAAAAGCGCCCGTTGTAATGCGTGCGATGAACGTCGGTGACGAAAAAAGTGATTTTGATTCCAAACTAGGCACTGTAATTATAGTTGGCTACTAGTAGTGAAAGGGTAGTTCATTTCCCATGTTCTATTGTAATAACACAGATGTTCTCCAAAAGTCACGTAAAAAAAAAAAAAAAAAAAAACGTGCACAAAAAAAAAGTAAATAACTCATGCTGAGCGAAACTTTTATCTCGGCAGTGAGGCGAAAGCCCTTCAGAGGACTTGAAAACGTGTTATTCAGTAGCTGCTGTCGTGGGGTTAATTTCAACATCAAGTTGTTCAATGCTGGGGTTTAACTAGGTTATTAATGTTGTGGAGGTCTCGTTCCTTCGAAGGGGTGTAGTCCTGAAGTCCTAGTTTTAGAGTCATAGTCCTTCACAAAAGACTAAGCTGTAAAATGGTTTCCCATTGACTGGAGAAACCATTGATAATGCAGCTCTCACTCTGCTGTTGGCCCAAAATGTAAACTTATGTCAATCTGTGATATAAGCCGAGTGTTGGGCCTATTGCAATGGCTCTTAGTGCTGCAGCCTTGTGGGCTAGTTGGCCTCTGGGAACCATCCCAACGCCGACTGTCCTAAAACCCTCTTGGCCGAGAGAGTGGGGATGTTACTTGGGCAAGACACTCTCCACTATAATCAAATTCTAGCCCAAATAGTCGGAAGAGCAGTTGCTGTTCTGATGGTCATAGTCGCACACGACTGACTATCATATATATATATATATATAGTCCTGAAGTAGGGCTGAATGTGCAAGTTTCAGTGTCAGGTTCAATTTTCTCAAGGAGACTTCACTGCGTTCAGTTAGGACAAATCCATAATTGTTAGTTACACCATAATTCACATCTGGAACAACCTTCCTTCCTTATCATAT
>NC_134894.1:55562629-55570129 GCF_041734735.1 Babylonia areolata | reverse complement strand
CCCATACATACATACATACATACACCTACCTACCTACCTACTTACCTACCTTCCTACATTCATACATACACACACACGTACATGAATGCATACATACATAAACGAGAGATGGAGAAAAAGAAGAAGGAGGAGGAGGAGGAAGACGAAGGAGGAGGAGAAGAAAGAAGAAGAAGGAGGAGGAGGAGGAGGAGGACAAAAAGAAGGAGAAGAAGAAGAAGACAAAACAGCAAAAACAAGAAAGATGGGAATTGGAGAGAGAGAGAGAGGGAGAGAGAGGAGAGAGGGGGGAGAGAGGGAGAGAGAGGACGGAGGGGGGAGAAAGGGAGAGAGAGAGAGGGAGAGAGAGGAGAGAGGGGGGAGAGAGGGAGAGAGAGAGGGGGGAGAGAGAGAGAAGAAGGCAGAGACAGAGACAGGAAAACTGAGAGAAAGGGAAGGACAGAAAACCGAGAAAAAGGGGGTAAACACACACACACACACACACACACACACACACACACACACACACACACACACACACACACACACACACATACACACACACACACTAATATCACTTTAAGTGGAAAGACGTTAAACTGAAGACAACACACACACACACACACACACACACACACACCACACACACACACACACACTAGTATCACTTTAAGTGGAAAGACGTTAAACTGAAGACAACACACACACACACACACACACACACACACACCACACACACACACACACACTAGTATCACTTTAAGTGGAAAGACGTTAAACTGAAGACAACACACACACACACACACACACACACACACACATACACACACACACACTAGTATCACTTTAAGTGGAAAGACGTTAAACTGAAGACAACACACACACACACACACACACACACACACACACACACACACACACCACACACACACACACACACTAGTATCACTTTAAGTGGAAAGACGTTAAACTGAAGACAACACACACACACACACACACACACACACACACACACACACACACACACACACTAGTATCACTTTAAGTGGAAAGACGTTAAACTGAAGACAACACACACACACACACACACACACACACACACACACACACACACACACACTAGTATCACTTTAAGTGGAAAGACGTTAAACTGAAGACAACACACACACACACACACACACACACACACACACACACACACACACACACACACACACACTAGTATCACTTTAAGTGGAAAGACGTTAAACTGAAGACAACACACACACACACACACACACACATACACACACACACACACACACTAATATCACTTTAAGTGGAAAGACGTTAAACTGAAGACAACACACACACACACGCACACGCACACGCACACACGTGCTGACACACATGCTCTCTCTCTCTCTCTCTTATACACACACACACAAAACCAACCCCCCAAAAAACTGAAAGTCTGAATGACGTGGGAGGTTAATCACGGAATGGGGGGGGGGGGGAGGTGAGGCTTGTATAGGGATGGGGAATGAGTTATTACATCTCATGCACGTGGCCCAACCATTGAGCTGAATTGAGCTGGATGGGCCCAACCCCGGGGGGTGGTGAGGGGGTGTAGGGGGGGGGGGGGGTCGGGTTAGGGGAAGGGTGGGTGAGGTGGTGTGCATGTGTGTGTGTGTATGGAGGGGTTGGGGGGGGAGGAATGGTGGGGCCACTGGTGTGGCCAGTGATTTATTTCCCTTCTTATCTGGCGAGTCTTTCCAGGTCTATCAGTGAGGTGGACATGCAAGAATCCTATTATGTGGAAGGGTGTCGCTTTCGCGGAAGATAATAATAATTGTGCGACTGATACTTAAAGGCTCTTCTCTCTGTCTCTGTCTCTGTGCCTGTCTCTGTCTGTCTGTCCGTCCGTTTGCCTGTCTCTCTCTGTCTGTCTGTTTGCCTGTCTCTGTCTCTCTTTGTCTCTGTCTGTGTCTGTCTGTCCGTCTCTCTTTCGCGTGCACGTGTGTGTGAGCATGCATGCATGCATGCGTGTGTGTGTGTGTGTGTGTGTGTGTGTGTGTGTGTGTGTGTGTGTGAGCATGTGTGTGTGTGTGTGTGTGTGTGTGTGTGTGTGTGTGTGTGTGTGTGTGTGTGTGTGTGTGTGAGCATGTGTGTGTGTGTGTGTGTGTGTGTGTGTGTGTGTGTGTGTGAGCGTGTGCGCGCGTGTGTGACACATGACATATATAAACTGGCTGCAAGAATTATAATAGTTCCTGGCGACCTAACATCGATGGTTCCCTGCGGACTGCCGACGCTACAACTATGACGGATGAACCCGGGTGTGTGGCTGTGTATGGGGGAATCTAAATGAGCGGCGTGGGAGTAATACCACTGAAACGGTGCAGATGATGGGGCAGCAAAAAAACAAAAACATAAACACACACACACACACACACACACACACACACACACACACACACAAAATGTTTATGACTGAATTTAAGCAGCGTCTGGTTGATTGCTTTACTCAAGACTGGCGTTCAGCTCTCCAGTCTCACGATTTTTATGATGTGTATTCAGCTTACAACCAGTCCTTGTCATTTAAACCTTACTTGAATAATGTCAAATGTATAAATATGCGCCGTGTTTTTTCGCAGTTTAGAATTGGAATGTCCAACTTACGCTCACACTTTTTGCAGTTTAACTATGATGGGCAAAGTAGGAATTGTCCTTTTTGTGATGACACTCCGGAAACCGAAATGCATTTTCTTTTGGTCTGCCCTAAGTACTGTTCCCTGCGCTCTCAGTTTATTCCTGCTAAATTTCACAAACATCCAAGTGCATCTAAGATGTCCATGTTGTTATCTTGTGCGAGCGAGAGATTGAGTGTTAGTATATGCAAGTTTGTATTCAAAGCGTTTTCATTACGAGCAAATGCTCTAGAATCGTTATCGATGCCCATGTAGTTCAATGGTTGTCCTAGTATTCATTTCCCTGTATTAATTCTGTTTGTCCTTGTGAACTCCACTGTTATGGATCTGTGGTCTGACAATTAAAATATTTCGACTTCGACTTCGACTTCGACACACACACACACACACACATACACACCCACACACGCGTGAACAATGAACACGTCGCTGTGTGTCAAGAGCCGTGGGGCAAGTGTTAGCTTGTACGTCTATCTGTACTGATTCGAACCCCACACCCACAAGCACCCCCTGCTATGCTGCAGAGAAGATAATTATGTGGAAATTCCCACGACCTACCTTTTTCTCTTGCCAATGATCACCTGAATGCAGATTCTGTTTCGGGGGTGTTTATTATTATTATTATTATTGTTATTACAAAAAAAAAAAAGAAAAAAAAGAATATAATTTCATATTACTTTTTTTTTAACGGTGTATGTCTGTGTCTGTCTGTCTATCTGTCTGCGTGTATGTCTATGGGAGTCTCTCTGTGTGTGTGTGTGTGTGTGTGTGTGTGTGTGTGTGTGTGTGCAGGTGCGCGTGCGCGCACATAATTATGTGTATGCAGTAGTCTTCAGGGTTACGTCTTCCCACTCTAAGCGACATAAGATGTGTGTGTGTTTGTCGATGTTTGTGTGAATGTGTGTGTGTGTGTGTGTGTGTGTGTGTGTGTGTGTGTGTGTGTGGATGTTTGTGTGGATGTGTGTGTGTGTGTGTGTGTGTGTGTGTGTGTGTGTGTGTGTACGTGCAGGTACGCGCACATGTGTGTATGTTGTAGTCTTCAGGTTTACGTCTTCCCACTCTAAGCGACATTAGATGTGTATGTGGGGATGTTTGTGTGTATGTTTGTGCGTGCGTGTGTGTTCATGCGTGCGTGCGTGCGTACGTGTGTGTGTGTTTGTGCGTATGCACGTGCAGGTACGTGCACATGTGTGTATGTAGTAGTCTTCAGTTTTTTTTTACGTCTTTCCACTCAATGCGACAACAGAATCAAGAATATTTAACCCTTTCACCGCCAGAGTACAAAATTCCCTTGTAGTATAAACACAGAAAAGACAGTGGCTAAGAATAGCTGGGGATTTCCCCTTGCGATGTTGTAGAAAATATGGCCTATCCTACCACTGAACATTAATTAAGAGCAGTAGGTTCATATGGATAACAGACCAATGAATGGTCACCTTTCTGTGACATGGGTCCTCTACCACGCACGTGCATAAATGCGAGCTTGGCGGTGGAAGGGTTAATCCTTTAACCCCTTTGGGGCATGGAGGATATATAACAGCGATAGTATTTTACACCAAAATCAAATAATAAACAATTAAGATAACGTAACTATCAGAAACAGAATACAAACTATATGACACTCACACAACATAAATGACGATAGTATTTTTTTTCTGGTATTAAACCTCAGGATACATCAAGACTACGTTGCTCATCTTGGCAACATTACTTCAGTTTAAGCAAATTGTTTTGGCTGCATGAAATAACAAAAGAGGCAAGGCCTTCAAGACTCACTTGTCATACACTTAAAAAAAACCCCAAAAAACAAGCTTTTTATGTATTGAGTATAATTTCAAAATGTAATGTTTAAGATGAGAAAGATCAGTTTAAAGCAAATTAAGTCCCCTAGCATTAAGTACAGAGTAATGTCCCTTTTTATTATCTGCACCAAAACGTTTGCAAAATAAATGAAACTTCCATGCTTAGCAAAAGAAGTTCCTGTTTGAACAAAAAATGATAATAATGACTGCTCTTGTTGTTGTGTCAAATATCAGATCAAAGTGCCAAGTTTAGAGAATACAAAAAATATAAATATAACAGTAAATGCAGTGTGCATATAATTAGGCTTCTTCTTCTTTTTTTCTTTTTTTTTTGTGCCCATCCCAGAGGTGCAATATTGTTTTAAACAAGATGACTGGAAAGAACTGAATTTTTCCTATTTGTATGCCTAATTTGGTGTCAACTGACAAAGTATTTGCAGAGAAAATGTCAATGTTAAAGTTTACCACGGACACACACACACACACACACACACACACACACACACACACACAGACACCGAACACCGGGTTAAAACATAGACTCGCTTTGTTTACACAAGTGAGTCAAAAATTACAGAGAAAGCCTCTTCCCCCACCATGTTCGTTGATACTGAAACAATACACGCCTATACAATTATGTCTCTTATCGTTTGGTTGGCAAGATCTTGTCAGTCGAGTACGGAAAGCAGCCTTTTGCTTTGTTTAAAAATGTTTGACACGAGTTTTGTATCGCACAAGTATGGGCATTATCAGTTGAATAATTATGTTCCCTTTCCTACATTGGACCAAAAATCAAACTTCAGGAACGAGCAACCGTTTGACAAATGTTCTCTCTCTGAGAGAGAGAGAGAGAGAGAGAGAGAGAGAGAGAGAGAGAGACAGACAGACAGACAGACAGACAGACAGACAGACACAGAGAGAGAAGGCTTAGAAAACAATCATTTTTTTTATGATGGAAAAGAACAGGGCGCGTAATTATGATGCACACACACGCGCGCGCAAGTGCCCCCCCCCCCTTCCCCCCCCCCCCCCACACACACGCACGGATGCGCGCACACACTACATACAAACATACACAGATGCGCGCACGCACACACACACACACAGACACACAGAGACATACACGCAGACAGACAAACAGAAACACAAACACAGACACACACATACACACACACACACGCACGCACACACACACACACACACACACACACACACACACACACACACACATGTACCGCTCTATTGCCCATTCATGAGTTCGGTCGGTAAATATAAGCCTGGACGGGCAAGCTATGCATCCAGCTTGCGAAAGGAAGTTGGAAATTACTCGGTTTCGCTCCAAAACCGATGAATAATGGGTTGTGTCAACATACATTCAGACAACGACACACTGACACATATACGGATACACACACACACACACACACACACACACACATACACACACACATCGACACACTGACACATATACGGATACACACACACACACACACAGACACACACACACAACGACACACTGACACATATACGGATACACACACACACAGGCACACATGCACGCATGCACGCACATACACACACACACACACACACACACACACACACACACACTCACAGAGGCACGCATACAGACACACACACACACACACACACACACACACACAACAAAACTTAAATCAGTAATTTTCACACACACACACACACACACACACACACACACACATATACACACACACACACTTTCACTTACTCGTATGCGTACACAGTAATTCCCCCCCCCTCCCCCTCCTCCCACTCGATTTTTTTCCTTCCCTCGTCTAATATCACTTATAGTGAAAAGACGTTAAACTAAAGAACGAACACACACACACAAGCACACACTTGCACGCACTTATACATACATACATACATACGTACATACTACATATTACATACAAACGTGCACGAATGCTGGCGAGCGCAAACACACACACACACACACTTGCACGCACTCATACATACATACATACTACATATTACATACATACATACATACATACATACATACATACGAGCACGCAAGCTGGCGAGCGCACACACACACACACACACACACACACACACAGCTACTCGTCAACGCCAACACAACGTTGAAAATTAATGTTTCCCCCTTTTGTGTCAAACACTTGCCGACACTTCACACAGCTCTGTCATTAAAAAAAAAAAGAAAAAAAAAAGAAAAAAAGAAGATATAAAAATTGCACGCAGTGCACTCTTGCGTAACTATAAAGCCCCGTCATGTGTGAAAACATGTCAACAGCTCGGGAAAAACGTGGCCTGAAGTCCACTCCTCTTATCTCTCCCCCCCCCATCCTCCCCTCCCATCTCCCCCTTGTACCCCCACCCCCTCTTCTCTCTCTTGCACATCCAAAATGTTTCTCTCATCTCCATGTCTAGTTAGCATGAGCGAATTCCGCAACAGCTTCGCTAAAAGTTTGCTTACCGTTCGTTAAGAATGCTCCAAACTGCACGGTCAATTCCATAATGATATGAATTTTAGGAAATATTCTTTAACCCTAATTATTAAGCGGCAAACCTAGTTCCGTAAACGATATACGTTTCATGCAACTCCGCAGCCCTCAACGGTTTTTTTTTTATTTTTTTTTTAAATCTTATTAATTCCCCAAACCTGTGTATGTCTTTTGACGTACATGTATTGTACTTGTCTAAGATGATTTCTTTGAGTTTCCTACACATAGAATCCACATACTCACGTCAGAGCAACCTAAATCTCAGACAACTTAACTCCAAACTCATGTATAATGTTAAAATATTCACTGAAATCGTCCATGAAAACCGAAATATTCAGACAAAGAACTTAGTGCATTTTGGAAGAATACTACTTTGAATACATTTAGAAGCAACGTATTAATCGAAAACTGACATGTTATATTAAAAAAAAACAACAACCCAAAACCCTCCAAAAAAAAAAACAGAAAAAAAAGAGAGAAAAGAAAAAGAGGCAGAATGAATTTTTTTTTTTTTGGCCAATGAAG
>NC_134894.1:55552629-55557629 GCF_041734735.1 Babylonia areolata | reverse complement strand
GAGAGAGAGAGTGACAGACAGACAGAGAAAGAGACAGAGATACAGAGAGACACACACACACACACACACACACACACACACACAGAATGAGACAGACAGACAGACAGACAGACAGACAGACAGACACACACACACACAGTGAGACAAACAGACAGAAACAGACAGACACAAAAAGAGACACAGAGATCATCAATCAACAACAACAACAACAGGAACAAGAACGAACCAAGTCAACAATACTAGGGGTGGGGGGGTGGGGGGGGGGGGTGCCGCTTGTACCAGTAACTTGATGTGGACGACTAAACTAATGGTTCTCGTGATATGAGGGCTAAAACCTCGCCCTTTACTTTGACTTCCTCTGCGAAAGGCCCTCTGGACGGCGCGGAGAATTATGTGACATGTGTGACCTTGTGATGGAGGATCGTCACTCTGCTTGACTTTAACCACCCCCACCCCCCCACTACACCCCCACCCACCCCCCACACCCTTCTACCCTCTCCCCCTCTCGCACCACACCCCCTTATCCTTTTCACTCCCCCCCTCTCTCTCTCTATCTCTCTCTCTCATTCACACCTTCTCCGTTTTCCTTATTGTATAAATCTTTTTTTTCTTTTTTTTTTTTTTTTTATCACAACAGATTTCTCTGTCTGAAAAATCTGGCTGCTCTCCCCAGGGAGACTGTATCACTACACTGCCAGCACCACACTTTTTTTTTTAATTTTAAATTTTTTTTCCTGCCTGCAATTTCGTTTTCCTATCGAAGTGGATTTTTCTACAGAATTTTGCCAGGGTATACAACACTTGTGTTACCGTGGGTTCCTTTTACGTGCGCTAAATTCATGCTGCACACGGGACCTCGGTTTATCGTCTCATCCGATTGACTAGAGTCCAGACCACCACTCAAGGTCTTGTGAAGGCTCAAGGTCTTGTGAAGGCTCAAGGCCTTGTGAAGGGGGGGTGGGGGTGGGGGGGGGTGAGAGAAAATACTCGCGACTGCCAGCGTGATTCGAAACCAGTGCACTCAGCAGATTCTCTCGCTTCCTATGCGGACGCGTTACCTTTACCAGGCCAACACTCTATTTTTATGGGGCGGCTTGATTAGTCATCCCAGCAAAGTCATGTTGAAGATCCTGCTTAACAGACTGAAACCACAAGCAGAAAACATCATTGCTGAAGAACAGGCAGGTTTCAGACCAGGAAGGAGCACAACTGAACAAATCTTCAACTTGAGGTTGCTCTGTGAGAGGTACCATCAACACCAACAAGACCTCTACCACGTCTTCATTGACTTTAAGAAGGCATTTGACAGGGTCTGGCATGCAGCTTTGTGGGCTACCATGAATCTGTACAACGGTCTGAACCCAGACTACGGGAGAGGTGACGGTGAAGGTGAAGGTCTAACTGAAACATTTTGACCGATTTCGACTTCGACACCCCCCCCCCCCCCCCCTCCCCCCCCCCCCCCCCACACACACACAATCCCGCTTCCCATATTCCCACCTTCCTTATCTCTCAAATCTACGCCCCCTCCTCCCTCCTCCTCCTCCTCCTTCCCTCACGACCACCTTCCTCTGACCTCTCCCTACCCCATTATGGTTCCATTCATTCAGCCTTGCAATGGGATCCCTTTCCTGTGCTGAAGCTATGAACTGTGTATAGTAGTAGCAGTAGTAGTAGTAGTAGTAGTACTAACCGGTCCACAAGCTGAAGTTTTCATTCATGTACAGTGAGAACGTGATATGTAAAAAAAAGAAAATAAGAAAAGAGAGAAAAGAAATGGTTTCGTGTGTGTGTGTGTGTGTGTGTGTGTGTGTGTTCCCTTCATTGAGGAGCCCTATTTGTATGTAAATTCATATTTTACATTGCAACTCTCAGCAGTCCCCCCCCCCCCCCTTTTTTTTTTTTCAAGTTTCCGTGGATTCTTGCGGTGTATTCAGACAAGTGTCAAAGCGCTGTATGATGATATTTATACACGAAAGTTGGTCAGTTGTGTCTGTCTGTACTAGTTCAACACATGGGGTGGGAAGAGAGGGAGGGAGAAGGAGAGACAGACAGACAGACAGACAGAAACAGAGAAACAGAGACAGAGAGACAGAGACGAAGATAGAGAGAGAGACAGACAGACAGACAGAGAGACTGACAGACAGAGAGAGAGACAGAGAGACAGAGATAGAGGGGGGAGGGAGGGAGAGACAGACAGACAGAGAGACAGGCCGGGACAGAGACATAGGGAGAGAGGGGAGAGACAGAAAGACAGACAGAGAGAGACAGAGACAGACAGAAAGAGAGACAGCGACAGGCAGACACACTGACAGAGACAGAGACAGAGAGAGACAGAGACAGAGAAACAGAGAGAGAGAGAGAGAGTGAGAGAGAGGAAATCTTTTCTCATCATCTCCATATCACAACTTTCTCCCCCCCCCCCCCCCCCCCCCCCCCACCCCTCCCCCGGCTCTTCGGGTCGTCTTTGTGAAAGGAAAGCTTAGGCGTTTTTCTTTCGCCGTATAAAAGCTTCTTTCTCCCCTAGTTCTATAGTACGGTGTTTTATGTGACATTTTTTTTTTTTTTATTACCAGAATGCTCGCGAAAAGTCAGTGTCAGCCTCTTTTTTCAGGTTGAAGGCATTTTCAGAAAAGGTGTTTGGACAAAGGAAGGAAGGAAGGAAGAAGAAGAAGAAGAAGAAGAAGAAGAAGAAGAAGAAGAAGAAGCAGGAGAAGAAGAAGAAGAAGAAGAAGATTAGGGTAACAGCGTACTAGCGTGGCGAAGTGGTTAAGCGGTCTCGCGGCCGTCTGAGGACAGGGAGGACGCAGGTTCGAACCCCAGCAGAAGCGGGTTATTTCAGTCTGTGACCGACAGACTTCTACTCAAAGCTGAGGCGCCCTGGGCTCAGATAGGAAGACATGGACCACACACTCTCGAAGATTTTTTTTTTCAGATTCCCCAGGTCAACGTATGTGCAGACCTGCTAGTTTCAGTTTCAGTAGCTCAAGGAGGCGTCACTGCGTTCGGACAAATCCATTACGCTACACCACATCTGCCAAGCAGATGCCTGACCAGCAGCGTAACCCAACGCGACCGACAGACCTGCTAGTGCCTGAGCATCCTTCGTCAGTGTGTACACGCACGCAGAAGATCAAGTACGCACGTTAAAGATCCTGTGGTCCATATCAGCTTTCTGTGGGGTTGCGGAAACAAGAATATACCATGCACATCCCCGAAAACGAAGTAATGCTGCCTACATGGTGGCGGGGGGTAAATAAACGAAACGGTCATACACGTAAAATGTTACAAGTCTGTCTGCGTGTGTTTTGTGTGCGCGTAACTGAAACCGGAATGAACGACACAGGAAACGAATGATGAGCACCCGATGGCAGCCGTCAGTCGGATCTACTCCAGGTAGGCAGCCTGTTGTGCAAAGGACTCCATGCTGGTAATGCAGCGCTTAAAACTTTGTTTCCGAACGAGGACAGGCGGGAAATCAAGTATACATATCATCATCATCATCATCATCATCATCATCATCATCATCACCATCATCATCATCACCATTACCATCATCATCATCATCATCACCATTATCATCATCACCATCACCATCATCATCATCATCACCATTACCATCATCATCATCACCATCATCATCATCATCATCATCACCCACTTCACGGATGCGCCTTTTGGAGTGTTGTTCAAGTTTCCTGACCAAGTCAGTGTGTGTGTGTGTGTGTGTGTGTGTGTGTGTGTGCGTGCGTGCGTGCGTGCGTGTGTGTGTGTGTGTGTGCGCGTCTGTATGTCTGTGTGCGTGTGTGCGTGCGTGTGTGTGTGTGTGTGTGTGTGTGTGTGTGTGTGTGTGTGTGTGTGTGTGTGTGTGTAGGGCCTTGACTGAGGCCGGGAGACACATCATGAGAGTATACCTTTGTCAAGTGGACCCCAAAACCAAAACGAAACATCACCCCCATCATCATTCATTTTCATAAAAATAAAAACCAACAAAAAAAACAGAATGTCCCAAATTCTGAAGCACAAAGAAGAAGAAGAAGAAGAAGAAGAGGGGTGGGCGTGTGGTACTCAAACTGGAAAAAGAACAAAAAAGAGCAACACACACACACACACACACACACACACACACTCTCTCTCTCTCTCTCTCTGTGTCTCTCTCTGTCTGTCTCTCTCTGTGGCTCTATACTGTACTGTCTGTCTCGATGCACGCAAGTGTTTTTTTGTTTTTTTTTTTCAGTCTCAAGGAATTACTTCAAAATTAGTTTTCCTAATTAATGTTGTTAAAACCTTGGATAAACCAGACTCAATCACAAACACAAAACATCAGAACACTTCAAAATTCGCGTAGCCGGCCAGTCAACTAAAACTTACAGCCTAAAGAAGTCAAACTTGATTTTTTTTTCTTTCTGATTTTATACCTTATCTACTACTACTACTACTACGACTACAGTAAATTGCTCCACTCGCTTGAGTGCACCCACCCACTGATCAACTTGCGGAAGTCACAACACTTACCTCCCTTTCACACCCACAACTCGGTCACGCGAGCTCTACGCTGATTTAATCTCATAATCTTCGCCCGGTCCTTGAGACAAAAAAACAAAACAAAACCAAAAAAAAAAAAAAAAACTGTGACAAACCACAGATTTGTGTTGTGGGGGGGGGGGATAAAGAAGGTTCTGTCTAGAAGGAACAGAGTTTTTTTTTTCTGTTTTATTTTTTATTAATTTGTTTTTTTTTCCCCTGCATGTTTTCCGGTGCCCAGTCTAGTTGTGAAAGAAAGAAACCCTTTAGGTGGTTTTTTATTTTTATTTTATTTTTTTTTTACGTTGTATGACTGATGAGCGGGAGGAGGGGGGAGGTAAAGGGGGGGGGGGGGGGGGGAGTCGAGCGGTACCTGTGTCAACAGTCAATATTTGAACGTGGGTTTGGAGTGGGGTTGGGGGGGGGATTTTTTTTTTTTTTTTTTTTTTTTTTTTGCTCCCTTCTTTTCTTTCCTA
>NC_134894.1:55545129-55547629 GCF_041734735.1 Babylonia areolata | reverse complement strand
CATTATTATCATTTTTTGTTCAAACAGGAACTTCTTTTGCTAAGCATGGAAGTTTTATTTATTTTGCAAACGTTTTGGTGCAGATAGTAAAAAAAAGGGAAATTACTCTGTAATTAATGCTAGGGGAGTTAATTTGCTTTAAACTGATCTTTCTCATCTTAAACATTACATTTTGAAATTATACTCAATACATAAAAAGCTTGGATTGTTTTTTAAAAGTGTATCACAAGTGAGTCTTGAAGGCCTTGCCTCTCTTGTTTTTCCTTATTGTATATTGGTTTATGCTTCACTTTCCGGTTTTCGTTTACAAGGAGAATCATGCAGTAGTGAGTTTTGTTGTTGTTGTTCATACTTCTTGTGTTCGTATACTTCTACCCCGGCCTGAAAACGGAGTATGACTGCCTAAATGGCGGGGATAAAGAACAGTCATACTCGTAAAAGCCCGCTGGTGTACACGAGCGAACGTGGGAGTCCCAGCCTACGAAAGAAGAAGAAGACGTATACTTCCATTGCGTTAATTAACGTGGCAATAGAGTTTTAACTCACTCAGTACGGCCAGTCCTCTCTTCTCCTCTACACAGACCCCTCGGATGTCCAGTGGGTGTCTGAATGACCCAACCTTTAGCTTCCGTCGTCAGAATTGTGGTATTTTTTTGTCAACATTCACCTCTTCAGTATAAGAACCTTCCGCTTGCAATATTTTGATGATGGTGATTGGGGTGAAACGCTGTTAAAGTCGTCTCTTTCGCCGTTCGTATGGAGAGAGTTAAAGCTCGATTTGAAAGTCCTGCGATGCATGTTTTAAGAACCGGTGAGAAATAATTATCATACAATGCAGCAAAATTTGAAGTTGGTTTTTTTTTTGTGTGTGTGTGTGTTTTTTTACAGAATTATGAGCACTTTTTTTTTTTTTACTACATACTCGACGTGTGTTGCCACTCGTCTTTAGTTCAAATAATATACCCGTTCACCCACCCACACACCCAAAAAACGGACCACACTGACTCTTGAAAAAAAAAACAAAAAAAAACAAACAAAAAAAAAAACACACACACACAAAACCGGTAACCTATCCTATCTATCCCTTTCTAAAAAGAAAGAAAGAAAGAAGGAAAGCACAGGTGAATGGTATGACCGTGGTGTGCGGAGTGATAAATGGACCACAGGACCTCTGACCTCTGTGTCTCTTCTTTCCAAGTTTGGCAAGGTTAAAAAAAAAAAAAAAAAAAAGAAAGGGGGAGAGAACCCGGTATAGTAAGCCGTGTAAAAAATAAAAATAAAAAAAAAGCAAAGCAAAGCAAGCAGGGCTGTATGTGACCTTTCCATATCGTGCCGCGAGCACGCTTGTCACACACAAGATAGCGCTTATTATTCGGGGGGGAGTATTTGTAACTGTATTAGTACTGTGCGCATGATAACTTGGGAAGTTTTGGCTTATTATTTATTTTCCTTTCTAGTACTAATCCGCCTACCTTACCTGCACCACCTGCCGAGATAGATGAATGTGTGTGTGTGTGTGTGTGTGTGTGTGTGTGTGTGTGTGTGTGTTGTGTGTGTGTGTTGTAGTGTGTATAATAATAATAATAATAATAATAATGGTATTTGTATAGCGCTAAATCTTGTGCATAAACAAATCAAAGCGCTTTCGCACCAGTCATTCTCACGCAAGCATAACTCTAAAACTGAAAAAAACTAAAAAGACAAGGAAGAGGCAGGGAAGGGAGGCTACTTTGGGAAGAGGTGGGTTTTAAGGCCAGACTTGAAAGAGCTGAGTGTGGAGACTTGACGAAGCGAAAGAGGAAGTTCATTCCAATTGCAAGGTCCAGAGACAGAGAAAGAACGGTGGCCAACAGTCGAGAGTTTGAATCTGGGTATATGTAAGTGGAGTGGATCCGAAGCTGATCGTAGTGAGCGAGATGGAGTGTAGAGGTGAAGGCAGGCACAGAGATAGGAAGGGGCTGATTTGTGAATACATTTGTAGCATAGAGTGCTGATCTTGTACTTTATTCGGTGTGAGACAGGGAGCCAGTGGAGATGTTGCAAAAGAGGAGTGGTGTGCTCAGATCTTTTCTTTCTGAGGACGAGTCGGGCAGCAGAATTTTGTATGCGCTGAAGGGACTGAATGGATGAAGCAGGCAAACCAGACAATAGAGAGTTACAGTGTATAGATGAATGTGTGTGTGTGTGTGTGTGTGTGTTGTAGTGTGTGTGTTGTAGTGTGTGTGTGTGTGCGTGTGTGTGTGTGTTGCAGTGTGTGTGTGTGTGTTGTAGTGTGTGTGTGTGTGTGTGTGTGTTGTAGTGTGTGTGTGTGTGTGTGTGTGTGTTGTAGTGTGTGTGTGTGTGTGTGTGGAAAAGGATAGAAATGGAGGAGACGTTGGTTGGCGGAGAGAGAGAGAGAGAGAGAGAGAGAGAGAGAGAGAGAGAGAGAGAGAGAGAGAGAGAGAGAGAGAGAGAGAGAGACAGACAGACAGACAGACAGACAGACAGACAGAGACAGAGA
>NC_134894.1:55530129-55540129 GCF_041734735.1 Babylonia areolata | reverse complement strand
AGAGACAGAAAGATAGCGGAAAGGAGGGCTGTAAAGATAGACAGATAGATAGACAAATAGACAGACCGACAGACAGACAGATCGATAGATAGATAGACAGATAGACAGACCGACAGACAGAGAGATCGATAAATAGATAGATATCTAGATGGAGAGAGAGACAGAGACAGAGAGAGAGACAGACAGACAGACAGACAGACAGAGAGAAAGAGAGAGGGGGATAGGGAAAGAGAGTGAAAGATGGAGATACAGAAGGTCAGAATGGTTGAAATGTAGAGACAGGAAGATAGCGGAAAGAAGGGATGTAAAGATAGACAAATAGATAGACAGATAGACAGACCGACAGACAGATCGATAGATAGATAGACAGATATCTAGAGAGACAGAGAGAGAGAGTGAGAGAGAGAGAGACAGACAGACAGACATAGAGAGAGAGAGTAAGAGAGAGAGAGGGGGGTAGGGAGAGAGAGTGAAAGATGGAGGCACAGGTCAGAATGGTTGAATTGTAGAGGCGGAAAGGAGGGATGTAAAGATAGACAGATAGATATCTAGATGGAGAGAGAGAGAGAGAGAGAGAGAGAGAGAGAGAGAGAGAGAGAGAGAGAGATAGAGAGAGAGAGAGAGACAGACAGACAGATCGATAGATAGATAAATATCTAGATGGAGAGAGAGACAGACAGACAGACAGACAGACACATCGATAGATAGATAAATGCTTAGATGGAGAGAGAGACAGAGAGAGAGAGAGACAGACAGACAGACAGACAGATCGATAGATAGATAGATATCTAGATGGAGAGAGAGAGAGAGAGAGAGAGAGAGAGAGAGAGAGACAGAGACAGACAGACACATCGATAGATAGATAAATACTTAGATGGAGAGAGACAGACAGACAGACAGATCGATAGATAGATAAATATCTAGATGGAGAGAGAGAGAGACAGACAGACAGACAGACAGACACATCGATAGATAGATAAATGCTTAGATGGAGAGAGAGAGAGAGAGAGAGAGAGAGAGAGAGAGACAGACAGACAGACAGACAGACAGATCGATAGATAGATAGATATCTAGATGGAGAGAGAGAGAGAGAGAGAGAGAGAGAGAGAGAGAGAGAGAGACAGACAGACAGACAGACAGACAGATCGATAGATAGATAGATATCTAGATGGAGAGAGAGAGAGACAGACAAAACAGACAGACAGACAGATCGATTGATAGATATTTAGATGGAGAGAGAGAGAGAAAGAGAGACAGACAGACAGACAGACAGACAGATCGATAGATAGATATTTAGATGGAGAAAGACAGACAGACAGACAGAGACAGAAACGCAGAGACACAGAGACAGACACAGACACAGAGACATAGAGAGTCCGAGAGAGCAGAAGAAATCACGAACCAGCACTTGCGCTCGTACATTCTCGCAAACAATGGAGCACCAACACAAAACCAAACAAAACAGAACCCCGTGATAATCCTTGGTGTGTGTGTGTGTGTGTGTGTGTGTGTGTGTGTGTGTGTGTGTGTGTGTGTGTAACCACGATTGACGTTTAAAAAAAAAAAAAAAAAAAAAGATGAAGAAGAAAAGAAAAAAAAAAAACCACAGAAGGTGGCGATAAGAAATGGATGAAGTGAAAAAAAAGAAGGAAAGAAAGAAAGAAAGAAAGAAAGAAAGAAAGAATACAAGAGAGAAGGGAAAAAGAAGAACGAAAGTAAAAAAATACAAGGAATGAAAGAAAGAAAGAAAGAAAGAGAGAATGAATGAAAGAAAGAGAAAAGGAAAAAAAAAAAAAGGAATGAAACGATAAATACAAGGAATGAATGAAAGAAAGAAAGAAAGAAAAAGGACAGAAAGGAAGTTTCAGTTTCAGTTTCAGTAGCTCATGGAGGCGTCACTGCGTTCGGACAAATCCATATACGCAACACCACATCTGCCAAGCAGATGCCTGACCAGCAGCGTAACCCAACGCGCTTAGTCAGGCCTTGAGAAAAAAACCAAAAAACCAAAAAAACCCACCTAACTAACTAATAATAATATAATTAAAAATAATAATAATAATAATAATAATAATAATAATAATAATAATGAAAATAAAACAAATAAATAGATTAAAAAAAAGAAAAAAAGAAAACGAGAGAAAAGGGGAAAAAATGAAACAAGAAATACAGGACAGAATGAAAGAAAGAAAAAGAAAAAAAAGAAAGAAAGAAAGAAAGAAAACAAGAGAAAAGGAAAAAAAACAAAAACAATGAAGCAAGAAATACGAAGAAAAAAGAAAGAAAGAAATACAAGGAAAGAAAGAAAGAAATACAAGGAAAGAAAGAAAGAAAACAAGAGAAAAGGAAGAAAAAAAAAAAAAAACAACAACAGTGAAGCAAGAAATACAATGACAGAAAGAAAGAAAGAAAGAAAGAAAAAAACAAAACAAAGAATGAATGAAAATAAGAGAAAAGGAAAAAAAAAAGAATGAAGTAAGAAATACAAGCAAAGAAAGAAATACAAGCAAGGAAAGAAAGAAAACAAGAGAAAAGGAAAAAAAAAATTTGATGCAAGAAATACATGGAAACAAAGAAAGAAAGAGGAGAAATAGAAAACGCCCACACAAATCTCTCAAGACAATGGGCAAAGTATCCTGTTGTCTGGCTGTGTGGCGTGCTTTTTATTTTTATTTTTTTTAATTTTATTTTTGTTTTAATTTTTTTTTTTACATTATTTGTTCATTATTCAGCACATCACTCCTTCGTTGATGTTACCGACACGTGGGGAAAAAAAAAAGCAACTGATGGCGACCAAAAAAAAAAAAAGGAAAAAAAAAAGGACAAGGAGGAAAAAGACCGAGAAGAAGAGACGGAAGGAGTTAAAAAGAAGAAAAAGAAAAAAAAGAAATGAGAAACAAACATAAGACGAAGATGGAGAAGGGGGGGATGAAGATGGTGAGGAAGGAGAAAGAGAGTGATGGTAGAGGATGAGCTGGAGGAGATGGGAAAGAAGGAGGAGGAAGAAGAAGAAGAAGAAGGAGGAGGAGGAGGAGGTAGAGGAGGAGGAAGGGAAGAAGAAGAAGAAGAAGGAGGAGGAGGAGGAGGTAGAGGAGGAAGAAGGGAAGAAGAAGAAGAAGAAGAAGAAGAAAGAGGAGGAGGAGGAGGAGCAGTAGAAGAAGAAGAAGAAGAAGAAGAAGAAGGAGGAGGAGGAGGAGGAGGAGGAGGAGGAGGAGAAGAATGAGGAGGAGGAGGAGGAGAAGAGAGAGAGTGAGAGAGACAGAGACAGAGACACAGAGAGAGAGAGAGAGAAACACGCCAACGGACTGACGGACCGACCGACAGACAGACGGACAGACTGGCCGACATACAGAGCGAGAGACAGACCGACAAGCGGACAGGCGGTACAAGGAAAAAAAAATTAAAAAGTACCAGCAGGATTAAAATGGCTCAAGGAAACAGTGAACGACGGTGTAGGGTGATGATATGATGGGAGGGGGACGGGAAGAAAGGGAGGGGAGGGGGCGTCTTCAAAGCAGGCGGGGGGGGGGGAAGGTATGGGGGGCGAAGTGGTGGTGGGGGGTGATGGGGGGAGTGGGGGGGGGGGGGGGTGCAACAGGAGTTTCAACAATGGGACGGCTTTAACTCTCTCCTCCATACGAACGGAGAAAGAGACGACGTTAACAGCGTTTCACCCCAGTTACCATCATCAAAATATTGCAAGCGGAAGGCTCTTAAACTGAAGAGGTGAATGTTGACAAAGAATACCACGATTCTGACGACGGAAGCTAAAGGTTGGGTCACTCAGACACCCACTGGATATCCGAGGGGTCTGTGTAGAGGAGAAGAGAGGACTGGCCGTACTGAGTGAGTTAAACACAGGCCTTGCCCATGTGGCCACTTTGCCTTGCGTGCACGTTTACCTTGTCTTCTTTGACAGCTAAAGGGAACGGCAAAGGAAGTTAAGGGGGCATTATCGGTCAGACGGGGGTTCCATTTTGTTTATGGTCATATATACCAAAGTAATTGGAATATTTGCAATCATTTTGGCATGCATATGTCAAAAGGGTTATATTTGTTAAAACAAATAATAAAAATATGATTTTTTTTAATAAGTCTGAATTTTTTGTATATTTTATGAAAAACGATATGTCGCGTAAAAGGAAATTGGGGTGTTAGCTGGCACACTCTACATTGAATACTATGCCATGTACATGGCTCATATTTTGCAAAGATAAAGAAAACAAGTTTATCTATGGCATGTACCATTGATTTTTATGTCATCTTGACTGATTTTGAGTTTTAGTGACTCGAGTTTTGATAATTTTTTATAAAAAAAAATCAAGTGACAAAATTTACCAAAAACAAAGTAAGTGTCTTACAGACAATTCTGAGGTACATACTATAGCTGATGGCATTCAAAACAAGCATGCAAAATTTCTAAGCTGTAGCTTGAATATTTCTTCAGATATTGTGTTCAAAGCATGCAAAAGTGGTGATTTTCGCTAAAGTTTATGTAAGAAAATGAAGGGTTTTTCCTACCTGTCAACTTGTTCATGTCACTAATGTCCCCCTGCAAGGTATGGCTGGCCCTCCCTAGCACAGTTACCATTGTGGATCAGTCTCTCCTGCCTTCTAGCCCTCCTCTCCTCCAAGGAAGCTGATTTTGCCCGTCTCTGGGCATTTGAGATCCGCGCTGTATCCCGCCGTGTGAAGAAGTCTGTTGCAAACACACCAGGGCGGATGTCCATTGCCTCCAGCATGGCACCAAAACATGTAGCACCATCATTGAAGACACTGACAGCAATGGCAAGGGCAGTTTTCACAGTTCTTGGGCCATGGTTTTTTGTTTTGGGGCAATACTTCCAAATTGTACTGTTCAGCGACTCGTTTGCATTCTGCGTATACCCCTGCAGACACTTTTTCAGCAGCTACATACTCCATCTTGCCTGCATTCTCCATGCTCTTTGCAGCAACAGTAGTGGCAGCCTTTTCAATAGTCTTGTTGATGGTCACAGTGCTACTTATCTGAACAGGTGGTGGTAAATCCATTAGTGCGCAAAACACCTCAAGGTCTGTATGACTCCATCCAAGGGCACGCATTGAAAACTCTGCACGGCGGTTGATAGAATTTATGTTTATATTCCCAACTGGAATTTGTTCATTTGAAGGGAACTGCTTCTGATCACTACAATGCTCATTATCACAATGGAAGGCAAACTGGCTGGCTAATCCAGACCTTTTTACTTCAAAGAGCTGGACACTACCCAGGCAAAATCCACACTTCAGCTTGGATGACAGGTTCTGGGCTAACAATCCAATGTCAACAACTCTGTAACCTGTAGGAGGTTCTAAGTCAAACACAGTCATTTTCATCACTCTCATCACCTTCGTCTTCAGTACTAAATAATCAGAGAAGTTCTCTGCACTATTGATCTTCAGTTCAGATCGACAGATGGGCGTGGCACTTTCGTTTTCGAGTGAGGCATTTTCATTTTCCACCGATAGACTGTCATCATCACTCGATGTCGAATCCTTCACTTCTTCATCACTAGGCTTCTCAACAGTATCAACGAGTCTTTTCTTAGCCTGTACAAACTGGTTGCCACGAAACTTGCGCTTCTTAGACCTACCTTTGGTATTTTTTCTATCAGAAGGCATGATGACAACAAAACAATAGAAAAATCCGCAACAAAATAGCCAAAATAATCACTCGAAGTCAACTAGCTTACACGAAGACTGCCATACCGCGTGTTTACAAAGGGAGGTAACGCGTACTAACCGGTGCTGTGCAGGGGAGCGGTCATTGTTCGCTTTGAATGGTGGTTATGAAGGAGAATAGTTTTTTTGTTATTTTCGCCATTTTCAGAGTCAAAATCTTGATTTTTTTAGACACCCTACCTAATTTGATGGGCCATAGCTCCGCAACCGCTGGACGGAATTAAAAAATTCAAACAGTGTGATAAACTACAATGAATTTACTTTACAAACAATCTATTTTCTTAGCTAAACCCCAAAAAGTGATTTTTGACCAAAATCTGACCGTTACTGTCATCATCGTCGTAGTCTTTTTCATCATCATCATCAGCAGCAGCAGCAGTTATCACCGGTCATCATTCCTATAAATGTCATCGTCGGCATCGTCGTCACCATAATCATCACTCATCACCGATCTTCATCACCAGCGTCATCATTTTTTTTCTCTTCATATTCATGCTAATCGTCATCACACACACACACACACACACACACACACACACACACACACACACTAAAATCAAAACAAATAAACGATTACACACACTCACACACATAAGCACAATCCCTCACAATCGTTATCATTCTTAATCATCATCCCGTACACACACACACACACACACACACACACACACACACGCAGAGTGAGAGAGAGAGAGAGAGAGAGAGAGAGAGAGAGAGAGAGAGAGAACACAAAACAACACAACACAATACAACACAGCACAACGCACACACACACACACACACACACACACACACAAACCTTACCCTGTCTGCTTAGTCCATTTCAGCATGTTGCGGTGATCAAACCCCGGACAGCCGCAAGCCGCAGACACCCTTCATGTTCTTGTCCATCACATTGCCCCCTGACCACCACACCACCAACACCGCCACCACCGCCACCACCACCACCACACAACACCACCACTACCACCACCACCTCCACCAAAGCAGACCACATCACCCTTCCAGTCTCTATGGTGACAATGACGCGCGAGTGAGACGTCGTGGAGATGATGACGACGCTGGTGATCAATTCTTGTCCAGGTCTGGTGGTCGATCAGCACTCGCCGTTACGGTTCGCTCATAAAGAAAAGACACCAAGGGCAGGAAACTGGCTTCTCATCTTGTCATCGTGTCCAGCACAAAGGGTCTTCAAGCCAGCTAGCCAGCCAAGGACCGACCCCCCCATCCTCCCTCCTCAGCTCAACAAGGCCCAGCGATTGGTTAGCGCCGATAGTTAGTTACAATGTCATTGGTTGCCGGTTGGTTGAGAGCTCAGCGCTCGCACTGTGTCTAGGGAAACCGGAAGTGCAAGAAGGGTTGGTGTCGGGTGAAAGGCAGAGACCGATTTCCTGCTTCGACACGATTTTTTTTGCTTCTGTTTTTTTTTTTAATTTCCCCCTTTTATCCTGTCAGATTGCCCTCTGGTCATGTGACACTGTAAAGGATACGGTTTGTGGTGTGTTGTGAGGGTGTGTTGTATTGCAGTTTAAAACAACACAAAGCGCGTTTCTATTTGTATTTGTACTTCTTTTTATCACATCAGATTTCTCGGTGTGAAATTCGGGCTGCTCTCCCCAGGGAGAACGCGCCACTACACTACAGCGCCACCCTTTTTTTTTTTCTGCGTGTAGTTTTATTTGTTTATCCTATCGAAGTGGATTTTTCTACAGAATTTTGCCAAGAACAACCCTTTTGTTGTCGTGGGTTCTTTTACGTGCGCTAAATGCATGCTGTACACGGGACCTCGGTTTATCGTCTCATCCTAATGACTAGCGTCCAGACCACCACTCAAGGTCTATTGGAGGGGGAGAAAATATCGGCGGCTGAGCCATGATTCGAACCAGCGTGCTCAGAGTCTCTTGTTTCCTAGGCGGACGCGTTACCTCTAGGCCATCACTCCACTTCCAGAACACAAATTGGCCAAGACATATTGCATATTTAGAGGAAGCCCTTTCATTGTTGTGATTATGATGGTTATGATGACGATGATGACTACGTTCATTATCATCATTATCACTATTATTAGTCTTATCATCATCACTATCCTCCTCCTCCTCATAATAATAATAATCATCTTCATGGTCATCAATCATGAATCATTATTATTATTATTATTATCATTATCATTATCATCATCATCATCATTCTTCTTCTTCTTCTTCTTCTTCTTATTATTATTACTATCATTATCATTATATTATATTATTATTAATCATCATTATTATCATGACTATAATTACCATTATCATCAGTATCATTATCATTATCATTATCATCAGTATATCTCAACGTAGCCCTCGGTACATTTTTTGCTGCCTCTGTTTAAACATCTACTTTATTCTTATAACCTTTCCGTTTGAATCACTGACAAAAACACACTTTTTATCATCCGAAAACACACACACACACACACACACACACACACACACACACACACACACACACACACACACACATATTGGCAATGAAAAGTGGATCATGGTTGATATCATATTTCGCCCATTCGAGTTATAAAACACTGAAATGATTGTCACTCCAGAGAAAAACAACTAACGATCATCCTCGAAAATCAGAAAAAAAAATACATGAACAAAATACTCTTTTTTTTTTTAAATTGTAATTTTTGTCAAGCTCACGACCAACATCGACATTCTTCTTCGCCGTTTGTTCTGGACAAAAAAAAAGAAGAAAAAAAAAGAAGAAGAAGAAGTTGTGGTACTGGTGTCGGGGAAATATTTAACGTGTCCAACAGTCTTCTGATAGTTCTATGGTACTTTCCGTGTCGGAGTACTATGTTCTAAAAACAGGGAAACGTACTGATTAACAAATCTGAAGCCTCGAACAACAACCCCCCTTCCCACCCAGACCCCCTCCTCCACCCCCACCCCCCCCAAAAGAAACAACAACAACAACAACAACTTATCTCACGTAAACATACGCACACAGGCGCGCACACACAGTCAGACAGACACAGGCATAGACAGATACAGACACACACACACACACACACACACACACACACACACACGAACACACACTCCTCACACACTCACATACATATACGACTACTACTACTACTACTGCTGCTGCTGCTGCTGCTGCTACTACTACTACTACTGCTGCTGCTGCTGCTGCTGCAGTATCAGTATCAGTAGCTGAAGGAGGCGTCACTGCATTCGGACAAATCCATATACGCTACACCACATCTGCCAAGCAGGTGCCTGAACAGCAGCGGTAACCCAACGCGCTTAGTCGCTGCTGCGACTGCTGCTACTGCCATTAACTTCTACTACTACTTGCTGCGCCGATGAATTCCGCGTAAACCACGGTAGATCGAGAGGCTGCTAGCAAACTGATATCCGGCAAGACACTGGAAAGTTTATTTTTTAACGGAGTGTAAAAAAAAAAAATAAAAAAAAAGAAAAAAAAAAAGAAAGGAAGAAAGAAAGGAAGGAAGCAAGCACAGACACTGATGAATAATCCCTTTCTTAGATTTATACCATATGACACACAAAAAAAAAAAAGCAACAAAAAGAAAGAAAAAAAAAGAAGAAAAAAAGCAAAAAAAAAAGAAAAGAAAAAAAGAAAAGAAATAAAAAAAAAGAAAAAAAGAAAAAAGAGAAAAAAAGAAAAGAAAAAAAGCAAAAAGAAGAAAAAAGCCAAAAAAAAAACAAAAAAAAAAAGTAAACGCCTTCAAGCTCTCCATCACTCCACATACACATTCAGTATATCATGTACAGAAAAATCCACTTTGATGATTTAAAAAACAAACATTAAAAAAAAAACCCAACAAACAAACACCCACGAAAAAAACACCCCCGCAAAAAAACAACTCCAAACCAAACCAAAAAAAAACAACAACTTGCAAACAGAAAAAAAAAGAAAGAAAGAAAGAAATAAAGAAAAAGAACACAAAAAAATGTGGGTTACGTGGCGCTGCACTCTCCCCCCGCCGCGCCCCCATCCCCGTACCCCTCTCCCAGCCCCCGCCATTCCTCCGAACCCTACACACACACACACACACACACTACCCCTGTGGTGGAGAGAGAACACACACAGAGCCCCGAATTTCAATTCACACAGAGAAATCTGTTGCGGGCTGACAAAAAAACCCAACCCCATCCCCCCAAAAAAAACAACAACAACAACAACAACAACAAACAAATAAACAAAAAATCCCACAAAAAAAAACAACAAACGTGATACTATTTTCCAGTACAGTGCAGTACAGTTCAGTTCAGTACAGTACAGTACAGTA
>NC_134894.1:55522629-55525129 GCF_041734735.1 Babylonia areolata | reverse complement strand
CAAACGCAAACACACACACACACACACACACACACACACACACACACACACACACACACACACACACCGCTTAACCGCTTTGACTGCTTTTGACGAACTAATGAACACAGAAGAAGGATGCGAACTTTTCAATTTCAATTTCTATTCCAGATTTCATCTGAAGGGCGGGGCGTCACTGCGTTCGGAAAGATCCATAATTTTTACGCTACACCACATCTTACTAAGCAGATGCCTGACCAGCAGCATAACCCAATGCGCTTAGTCAGGTCTTGAGTGCAGGCGAATTATTACGTATATTTTGTGTACCTATCAGAGTGGATTTCTTCCACATGATTCTTCCACATGAGGACATCACATCACTCTCGTTGCCATGGGTTCTTTTCAGTGCCGCGCAAAGCCAAGTTAAGTACGTGCTATTAGCGGGACCTACTGATTTATAGTCGACTATTTGTAATTCTATTTGTATTTCTTTTTATCACAACAGATTTCTCTGTGTGAAATTCGGGCTGCTCTCCCCAGGAAGAGCGCGTCGCTACACTACAGCGCCACCCTTTTTTTTTTTTTTTTTTTTTTTCCTGCGTGCAGTTTTATTTGTTTCAGTTTCCTATCGAAGTGGATTTTTCTACAGAATTTTTGCCAGGAACAACCCTTTTGTTGCCGTGGGTTCTTTTACGTGCGCTAAGAGTATGCTGCACACGGGACCTCGGTTTATCGTCTCATCCGAATGACTAGCATCCAGACCACCACTCAAAGTCTAGTGGAGGGGGAGAAAATATCGGCGGCTGAGCCGTGATTCGAACCAGCGCGCTCAGATTCTCTCGCTTCCTAGGCGAACGCGTTACCTCTGGTCCGTCACCCCACATGACTAAACGCTGAAGTTCGAAATTGGAGTCAAACTTGGTATGAAAGGGCGAGAGGGGTATTCGAACCCAGATCCTCAGACAGTGAGCGTCTTAACCGTCCTGCCACCTTCTTCCTCGATGTGAACAAAACGACGAAACAGTTGGAGTAGGAAAAACAGTCACTGAAAACTGAACGACGAATTTCTATTAAAAAAAACACACACCAAAAACCCAAAAAACAAAAACAAAAAACCACACAGAAAAACAAAAAAAAACCCCCAAAAAATACACGCCTTCATCTCAGTCGTGATATTCATCGGAATTACAAAACAGGGGAGAAAAAGAAAAAAAAAAAAAAAAGAGAGAGAAGAAAACAACAACAACAACAACAACAAAAAACAATCCTCACTTTGGCTGAGTATCCGCTTGTCAAGAAAACTTGTCAACACATCGAAGAATAAATAACACAACTCGGAGTACAACTTTCAACACCAATCAATCACCACACCCACCCACACCCACCCACCCACATACACACACACACACACGGTAGGAGATCTTCGTAGTGGTAAAAAAAAAAAAAGACAACGGCGGACTTACTTAGCTTACCCATTTCCGTGCGCAAAACATACACAACTGTGGCTTTTCAAGCTAAGCCAAAGATAGAAACGACAATTGGGGAGGAGAAGGAGGAGGAGGAGGAGGAGGAGGAGGAGGAGGAAGAGGAGGTAAGCCTGCCCTTGTACAATACAACTACCGCTAGCAGCAGCTAAACACATGGTGCATTGTTGCCAGCTCGCTCCAAACCAGCATATTTTTTTTTTTTATTCCACGCATGATGTATATTAATTATTCTGAGAGGCCAAGATGCCTGACAGGTTTTTTTTTTTTTTTTTTTTTTTCCCCCCCGAATACATTTGACAATACCTACGAGCGCAGCATAATTACATCTACACAAGTACACGCACGCACGCAAACGCACACACACACACACACACACACACATACACACACACACACACCGCTTAACCGCTTTGACTGCTTTTACTATACAGCAAGACAACAGTAGACTTGTCATACAATCCCCGGCCCGCCCCCACCCCCACCCCCTACTCCAACCCCCCAAAACTCCACATCACACACACACACACACACACACACACACACACACACACACATACACACACACATACACACACGCGCGCGCGCATTGAGGAGATAGAGGAACAGGGAAAGTAGTGACGAGAGATGATGGATTTTCGAACGAACGAACACACACACACACACACACACACACACACAATAAAAGACAAAATCCACCAGACCGTGACCATTGAACCTATGTCTCTTTGATCTGTCTAGCCCCCCCCCCTACCTTCTTCCCCCTTCCACCAGCCCCCCCTCTCCCTCCACCCCCCCACCCCCCCACCCCCCGCCCTCCACGCTCCCCAATCCATCAAACCACAGAAAGCCACTGTCATCGTCATCATCATATTCATCCACCAGGTATGGTCAGGCATACATACATACATACATACATACATACATACATACATATACATACCCTTCTGTGGCTTTCTGTTCACGTGATGTGGAGTGGATGTCGTTTTTACGATGTTTATGTCTAGACTGTAGTTTACTTCAGAAAATAATCATAT
>NC_134894.1:55512629-55517629 GCF_041734735.1 Babylonia areolata | reverse complement strand
AACTCTCTTGTCAGATCAGTAAACTACTAGTATTATATACTGGCAGACTCGTCTTAATTCCATCTTTAAATCTATTCCATTTATGTTCGCCTACGTTAAACTGATCTAACGCAGTTTGTAATTTTCAGTGATGAGCTCGTTAAAACTGACCCTGTTCAGGTGACTTAAATTAAGATTATAAATTTATCTTAAATAACCAACACTTCATTTTATACTCATTATAAAGTAGGTGTTGAGCTCTTTCTTTTGCAACTTATCCGACGTAAATCGGTTCAGGAATCATTTAGAAATCTATCACTGAACACCTTTAAACAAACACAATTGTCATCGGATTCTCCGTGATTAGTGACGATCTGCTTGCAAGCACACGTGACGCACTTTGCGGTCCGCTAAACTTGCATAAATTGGCACAGTGAATGATGAGGGGACTTCCACACCCGAGCCAGCCGCGGCCAGCACCTGCTCTCTTCGTCTCTTGCCGTGTAGTGGTCAGTGTCGTTCCCACAACAGCATCTCACTACGTATGGCTGCACTGTTTTCCTGTATGTAATAGCTGTAGCAAATAAACAATTGAAAGGGCGTCCGCTTTCATATGCTCCTGCCTGCACGAGAACCTGCTATCTTCTACTATTCCTCATTCCACTCCAACCGTACCCTTATCCCCTGTCCTACCCTTACCCCTATCTCCACTCCACTCCAACCCTACCCTTACCCCGAGTCCATCACACAATTGGCGCTGCGACAGGATAAAGATCCATTATAAAATAGTCCAATTATTCCCTTTAAGGTTTTAATTCTTTTATCCAAATTCAATCCATCCCTAAACCACAGCCCTTTACCACCAAGTGTACCTTATTACAACTTGGCGCTGTGAGCAAGGATGTGCTAATTCTTTTAATATCTCTTAATAAATCACAGCTCCTAGCCAAGCAATCTCTATCACATACTTGGCGCTGTGAGCTAGGATCGTACAGGGACAAGAGGTTTCATTAACAGTCACATAGGGATAGTTAGACATAGGAGAAGAGAGAAGACAGTGCAGCAGGTACACAAGTCCACAACAAGAAACGTCGCCCCATCAAAATGGCTTCAACTGACTTCCTGCCAAAACTCCCGACGCTATCCGGTGAGGAAAGCAGCATAGAAGTTGAAGACTTCGTCCAGGAGGCCAGACTGATCCTTCATCTGCAGCCCCTGGATGACGCGACAGCCTCTCTCTGGCTGATCTCAGCCCTTGCCGGCCGAGCTCGCCAGCAGATCGTCAGGCTGCCGGCGACACAAGTGGACACCCCAGCCAAGATCCTTGCGGTTCTTGAGGAGAACTGGGGAGATCAGCAAGACGCCACCGACCTTGCCACTGCGTTCTTCAACAGACAGCAGCAGCCCAAGGAGACGGTGATCGACTACGCATCACATCTTCGGTACCTGTGGACCAAGGTCAACAGGGCTGAAGATGGGATCATGCAGGTGCCAGCGACCATCCTCCGCAACGCCTTCGCCAGAGGTCTTCAGCCAGCTGCACTCAGGCGCGATGTCAGGCGCTTCATACGAGACCACCCTGACACCACCTTCGAGGCAGCTAAGAAGGAGGCCCAGCGATGGCTGAGGGAGGACAGCCACACCTACAACACCTGCCCCGGCGTAGACAGTGTTGTCCGCCTGGAAGCCCAGCTGGCCACACTCGCAGCTGAAAACACCAGCCTGCGACGTCAGCTGCAGTCACCCATGCCAGCACACAGCCCACATCCTTCAAAACCAGCACTTCATCCTCAACGCTGTGCTGCTGAGCACACCCCAGACCCCTCGCACTGTGTCTGGTGTGAGAGGTCTGGCCACACAGAGCACCAGTGTCGCCACAAGCGACGCTACCAGGCCAGGCGACAGAATGCTGACCACCAGCCTGCAGCTCCAGCCAACAACCAGTGTGTTGCCACTACACACACTGGGCAACCTGGGCCCATGCCATCAACTGCACCAGCTCCAAACCAGCGACGCAGGAGATGCAGACGACGGAGGCGCCACAGCAATACACCTGATGCTGTCGTCCCACAGATGTCCCCACCTGTCGTCAGCCCTGCACTGCAAAGGTCCAGCCAACAACCACCACCTGTAGTCACGCCAACTCACCCGATCCCACTGCACCACCAGGGCGACAAAGTGACTGACACTGACACTGACACTGACAGTGGTGTGTGGCTGACCAGGCCCATACCAAGACCCAGGACACCAACCCAGCAAGCTGCACCAGAGCCACCTCCACTACCACCAGATCCTGCCCCTAGGAGATCCACACGACTGGCATCCAGGGCACCACTGAGTTTGTGATAAGACTGGTGAGAATATTTGTAAAAAGAACATTTAACAGCCAGGACAGTGAGACATTCAGAAAAAACCCCCACTCGTGTTTCTTTTTTTTTTTCATTCTTGCTGAACTGAGGCAATGCTGATTTTGTTTTTCATGTTCCTGTTCATGCTGTAATTTTGTTTTCATTTTCAGATATTTCTGCATAATTCATGTTTTATGTTGTTTTTTTTCTTTTCTTCTTGCTTAATTTGACCTGTGATCTAGCTTGTCACAAGGTCTTAGCAATGCAAAGTATGTCTATGAACATGCTCACATAATTCATGTTTATTATTTATGCTATTCTACATGTATATCATACATGTGCGTCTGACAGTGATAAGATAGATAGATTGATAGGCACACAAATGAATGCTTTCAAACTTCATAATGTATGTTACCAAATTGGGACCCCTTCTCTATATCAAACTCTTCAAAGTTAAGTTAGGATGCATTCGACTAGGTCCAAACTCTTAACTTAACCTGGCTAAAGCCACTTTGAATATAGAAGTAGGGTGTTGTTCCTAAGAAGGTTGCAGTCATTTCACATTCACTTAGCTATCAGTTATCAGCAAAATTATCTCCCTTACCTGCCCAATAATTCTTGTTTGATGCTCAGCTAAGTCTGCTCACAAGAATTACTTTTAATTAACCATCGCGGACGATGGTTTTCAAAAGATGGGGGGAGGTGTGACCAAGCGCGCTATGCTTGCTCCAACACTATTCACGCACAAGCCACAGCAGACGACAGTTTTCCCTCATAACCCGCGCACAGAATGTGTGACGTCACTCCGCTTACATCATTTTGTCCTCCTCGCCAGGCCACCTGCTGACGGCTTGACCAGTGTCGCGTTGTGGTACGTCATTGGCTGAGAGCAAACTTGTGTTTCTGTTCCACCGTAATTAATTAATAACTCTCTTGTCAGATCAGTAAACTACTAGTATTATATACTGGCAGACTCGTCTTAATTCCATCTTTAAATCTATTCCATTTATGTTCGCCTACGTTAAACTGATCTAACGCAGTTTGTAATTTTCAGTGATGAGCTCGTTAAAACTGACCCTGTTCAGGTGACTTAAATTAAGATTATAAATTTATCTTAAATAACCAACACTTCATTTTATACTCATTATAAAGTAGGTGTTGAGCTCTTTCTTTTGCAACTTATCCGACGTAAATCGGTTCAGGAATCATTTAGAAATCTATCACTGAACACCTTTAAACAAACACAATTGTCATCGGATTCTCCGTGATTAGTGACGATCTGCTTGCAAGCACACGTGACGCACTTTGCGGTCCGCTAAACTTGCATAAATTGGCACAGTGAATGATGAGTGGTCATTTCATACCTGGTCAGTCATCTGACCAGAGCCTGCTCTCTCTCTCTCTTGCTGTGTCGCGGGCAGTGTGTCGTGTGTGTCCCCACAACAGCTGACACCTCGCTACGTATCGCTGTAAGTACTAGTGTGTAGAATGTGTTGATTTGTAAATTGTATTATTCGACACAGTACTTGTGTTCATATAAGTATGTTCAGTTATTGCTATGTTCAGTTTATTCTTTGTTCAGTTATTGCTTTGACATGTTAGTCACAGCTCGGCTATGATTGATCTAGAAAATTTCCATGTCGTCATATGCTCGTAGCGGTGTTCCATTTGATTCTTAACGTCACAGTCAGTGACGTCTCTGGACACTAGTAGTTTGTTCCAGAATGTTCTAGTGAGTGCGTAAAGTTCATTCACCACTTAATGGTTAAACCATGATGGTGCTTCACTTACTATCTGGTCTATCAGTTTGCCAGTATAATATCAAAGCCACTGATTCTATTATCTTGTTTGTTATTCATGTATTATTTTACATGCTGATATCAATTGTACTGCTACAGTGTGCTCAGTACTCTAAGAGGTGTGTAGTATTCTGCTGTTGTGATTTCAAGATAGTGTTGGATTAATATCAGTTATTGGTCAAAACCACCTGATATGTATCAGTCTGTTAACTGTAATTTAGTTATCATGCTCTCTCCTATACAGCTCACTCCAGTATAGTGCAACATGATAAACTGATTCATTTGAGTCACTTTGACACAGTATAAGCTTTAAATAATCTATACTGTCAATGTACTTTCACCAAGTCAGCATCGCTTCAATCACTTTAACTGCACTATTTAAATGTATTAGAAATGTCATTTGATGTCAGCGTTTGGTCTTCACACATATGCATTATGTTGTTGCGTATCCCAAACCCGAGTGATAGTCTTTCCATGTAAAATGTATACATGTGCTTTACTATTCACTTGTGTTGACATGTTGTACTTATGACATTTGTTTGTGTCATTCCAGGCACTGTCTTCTCTTCTAGTCTTCTTCTTCTTAGTCTTCTCTTAGACTAGTTCTCTTTTTGTCTTCTTCTTCTTAGTTCTCCTAGATATCTTCTTCTCTTAGTTTTTCTCCATGTAACTATTGTAAATAAAACAATAGAAAAACCCATTTGTGACTGGCCTCTATATGTCCCTGGCCTGTGCGTGGGATCTTGTCTTTCATTCAATCAATCAATTAGTTAAGTCTTTTGTGCCGTACCCCTATTAGAACCACTCGGTACTCGGCTACAATAAAAACACTGTCAATCATATGTAATGACAAAATCTCACGAAGCTGGTGATG
>NC_134894.1:55492629-55507629 GCF_041734735.1 Babylonia areolata | reverse complement strand
AAAGTGAGGACTTTCTGGAGGTGGTTTTATCTCTTTCGGACGTGGACCAACTTGTGGTGGTCTTCCATCTTCGGGACGCAGGCTTTCTGGACTGAGAGTCATGTCTCGTAGACGTGGACTGGGTGGAGTCATCAGCTGGAGACGTGAACTTCCCGGTGATGGTTTCATCTCTTCATGGGGAAGAAGTCCTGGGAGTGATTTCAGTGCAATGAGACATGCCCGGCCTGTGTGTTCTGATTTTGTCTCAAAGGGACGTGGATGTGTTTGCGGTGTCACCGCCGTTTCCTTAAGACGTGGACTTACATGTGGTTGTCTGTTATTCTTGGATGTGGAGCGTGCTGGTACCATCTCCTTTGGTCGTGTACATTCAGGACTTATGGGTGGTGATACCATCTCCTTGAGATGTGCACAAACTGGTGGATTTACCATTTCCTTCGAATGTAGGCTAACTGGTAGATTTATCATCTCATTTGGACGTGGGCTAATTGGTAGTTTTACCGTCTCCTTTGGGCGTGGACTAATTGGTGGTTTTACCGTCTCCTTTGGGCGTGGACTAATTGGTGGTTTTACCATCTCCTTTGGACGTGGGCTAATTGGTGGTTTTACCATCTCCTTTGGGCATGGGCTAATTGGTGGTTTTACCGTCTCCTTTGGGCGTGGACTTACAGGTGGTGGTACCGTATCTTTGGGAGTGGACTGTGGTGGTACCATCACCCTAGGATGTGTACTTAGCGATGATGGTTCCATTTGCTTGGGACGTGGACAAGATGGTGTTGATACCGTGTCTTTAGGACATGGGCTTTCTGGTGGTGGTACCATCTCATTGGGACGCGGACCAGGTGATGGTGGTACCATGTCCTTGTGTGGAGGACTAATTTGTGGTTTTACCATCTCACCTGGATGTGGATAAACGGGTGGTGGTACATCCTCCTTTTGACGTGGACTAACAGCTGGTGATACACTCTCCTTTGGTGGTGGTATCATCTCTTTTGGATGAGGACTAATTTGTGGTTTTACCAACTGATCTGGCCATGGACTAAGTGGTGGTTTTACCATCTCCCTTGGACGTGTACTTAGTGACGATGGTGCCATTTGCTTGGGACGTGCACTTGTTGGTAGTGACACCATCTCCTTTGGATGAGGTTTAATTTGTGGCTTTGCAAACTCATCTGGACAAGGGCATGCAGGTGGTGGTACCACCTCCATGGGACTTGAGCGTATCATCTCACTTGGACGTGGACTAATTTGAGGTGATATCATTTCCTTTCGATGTGGACTAACAGGTGGTGATATCATCTCCTTTGGGCTAAGTGGTGGTAGTATCATATCCTTTGGATGAGGTACAATTTGTGGTTTTACCAACTTACCCGGACGTGCACTAAGTGGTGGTTTTGCCATCTCCTTCGGACGTGTACTTAGTGACGATGGTGCCATTTGCTTGGGACGTGAGCTAGAGCTAGTTGGTGGTGATACCATCTTTTTTGGACGTGGACTTACTGCTGGTGGTACCATCTCATTTGGATGAGGACTAATTTGTGGTTTTAACAACTCATCAGGTGGCAGTTTTACCATTTGTTTGGGACGTGCACTGGTTGGTGGTGATACCATCTCCTTGGGACGTGGACTATCAGGTGGTGGTACCATCTCCTTGGGACGTGGACTATCAGGTGGTGGTACCATCTCCTTGGGACGTGGACTATCAGGTGGTGGTACCATCTCCTTGGGACGTGGACTATCAGGTGGTGGTACCATCTCCTTGGGACGTGGACTATCAGGTGGTGGTACCATCTCCTTGGGACGTGGACTATCAGGTGGTGGTACCATCTCCTTGAGACGTGGACTAACAGGTGGTGGTACCATCTCCTTGCGACGTGGACTAACAGGTGGTGGTACCATCTCCTTGAGACGTGGACTAACAGGTGGTGGTACCATCTCCTTGGGACGTGGACTATCAGGTGGTGGTACCATCTCCTTGGGACGTGAACTATCAGGTGGTGATACCATCTCCTTGAGACGTGGACTATCAGGTGGTGGTACCACCTCCTTGAGACGTGGACTATCAGGTGGTGGTACCATCTCCTTTTGACGTGGACTAACAGGTGGTGGTACCATCTCCTTTTGACGTGGACTAACAGGTGGTGGTTGTATCGCCTTTGGATGAGGACTAATCTGTGGCTTTACCAACTCATCTGGACGTGGCCATACAGATGGTGGTACCGTTTCCTTTGGACGTGGACTAACAGGTGGTGGAACCATTTTCTTTTGACGTGGACTTAATGGCGGTGGCGCCGTCTCCTTAGGACGCGGACTAACATGTACCATGTCCTTGAGACGTGGACTTACAGGTGGAGGTACCATCTCCTTTGGACAACGTGGTAGTGGTACCATCTCCTTTGGTTCAGGGCGACAAGTTCGTGGCTTTACCAACTCATCTGTACGTGGACATACAGGTAGAGGTACCATCTCTTTGGGGCGTGGACTTACAGGTGGTGGTACCATATCCTTTTGACGTGGACTTACAGGTGGTGGTACCATATCCTTTTGACGTGGACTTACAGGTGGTGGTACCATGTCCTTTTGACGTGGACTTACAGGTGGCGGAACCATCGCCTTTGGATGAGGACTACTTTGCGGCTTTACCAACTCATCTGGACGTGGACATACAGATGGTGATACAATTTCCCTTGGGCGTGGACTAACAGGTGAAGATACCATCTCCTTGGGACGTGGACTTGCAGGTGGTGATACCATCTCCTTTTGACGTGGACTAACAGGTGGTGGTTGTATCTCCTTTTGGCGTGAACTAAGAGGTAGTTGTATCTCCTTTTGACGTGGACTTACAGGAAGTGGTTGCATTTCATAAAGACGTGGACGTGCTGTGACATTGTTTGCACTAAGTAGAACGCCGATTTTCTGCAGTTGGTGTCATTCCTTGAAAACATGTCAACAAGGACAGTGTTATCCTTTGCCGAGAACATAGACTTTGTGGAGGCAGTTTCACCCCATGTGAACACAACCTTAGTGCAAGTGATTCCAGAACTTGTAATGGAGGATTCCTGTAAGGTGTCGCGAGGCTCCGTGTGCTAAATTTTGTTTGTTTTGTTCAGTTCCTTGAAGAGAGATTCATAAACTGCAGCAACAGCAGAGTGAAGGGGTTTCAGGAATCCTTTCGTTTTCAACAATGAAAAGTGTGCCATGCCTAGTGGTAAGCAGGCACTTTTTTTTATAGCTTCTTGGTGATGATCTTTTAACAGTATGTTGATGGGTTTCGGAGCCGTTGTACATAACTATCATGTTTTCGTATCCTGTTAGCCACTTCTAGAGCCATTGCAAATATCCGAGAAATGTTAATATGGCGTTGTTGTTGTTTTTTTAATTTGATAGGTGACACATTTTGGCGGTAACAAGATTCTAGCTAAAGGAAGGAGAAGCGACTATGATCTGGATGACCACAAACGTTACAAAAAAACAAGGCAAACAAATCAGAAGTATGAACTGCATGTGATCAAACGTTCTCAGACGTAGTGCGGTTGGCGATCAGATCTGGTGTGGTGCCAATGCCAAAGAACATTCTCAGATTCTTAACACGCACGTTGTTCAACACAGTACGTTTTGTGATTCAAACTTCTGTACCGACGAAATTATACACTGTCACACTGCTGGGCTTTTACCTTCATCCGTGGACAACCCACAAACACAATGCAGAGTTAACACTGCACTTCATGTCGAAGAAAAAAACCAATAACAACAAAGAAACAAACTCAGGCATCAAGAGTGAAAACTGCACTTCATGTCTTCAAAACAAGAAAACCACTACCACCACCACCAAACTCAAATACCACAAACATGTTGAACACAATTATAGCAACTATTCCTTGATTGTTTCAAACATAACCGTGTTACTTATGTCTGGTATGTCTCCACCAACTACTGCAGCTCGCTATAAATAATACACAGGAACCTCAAAAGTGACCGAATGATACACTTGTCGTAATCGGATCAACTAAGGGATTAACTTTAGGGATTTGTGTTATATTGGCGCAAACCCAGGCGCATTCCATGAGCTTTAGGCTCCTGTATAAGTGGTAGTATTAGTAGTGTTCGGTTCCAGAGGACTGGATTCTTTTCGAACAATTTATTTCCCCTTTACTGTAATCTGTCACTTGTCTCTGTCACTCAATGATCCCGAAACCTGGTTTGGTCGTTGGGATCGGACCCTGCAGTCTCGAACGCATCATCACCAACTATTCTTCCATTTCTGATGGTCGTGGGATAGCGACTCGGTTTTGCGAAAGCTACCTCTCGGTCCACTCTTACTATTTATAGAATACTAACCTTTTTTCTTTCTTATAATGCCTTCTTTCTTCTTTTTATTATCTTCGGTGCCACAAGACCGTATTTTGGTTCTTTCTTTTATGGTTCATGTCTTTATACTTTATCCTTCATTTCATTGTAATATCATTTTGTGCTTTTTTTCTTTCTTTTTTTATATCAAAATCAAGATAAAACCCCTCTCACTGCTCCAGTCAATGAAAAGAGTTTCTCAATAACCCATTGATAACGTATGGCAGGCTAAATACACACACACACACACTCTCTCTCTCTCTCTCTCTCTCTCTCTCCCTTTCTAAAACACATAGACATTCTCTATTCCCCCACCCCCCCTCCCCCGTGTCCATCCTCTCTCTCTCCCTCCGTCTCTCCCTTGTTTTTCCACCAGCCACCCACACACACACACACACTCTCTCTCTCTCTGTTTATCTCTCTCCCCCCCTCTCTCTCTCTCTCTGTCTCACCTCCTCCGTCTCTCCCTCTTTCTTCCACCAACCAAACGAACACCCACCCACCCACACCCATACATACACACACGCACGCGCGCGCACAGACACACACACACACACAAACACACACACACACACACACACACACACACACACACACACACACACACACCTTTCATCACGTCCCTTGCCCAAAGACAAGATGATGGGCCACTTTCTCGCCCATACACCGACCACCTCATCGGACTTCCAGCTGCTGAATCTCCCTCACCTTCTTCTTCAATGTCCCCACTGCTCTCCGCCTCTCTATCTCCGTCTAACAAAAGAGTGAGTGAGTGAGTGAGAGACTGTGTGAGTGTGTGTGTGTGTGTGTGTGTGTGTGTGTGTGTGTGTGTGTGTGTCTGTGTTCAGATTTCAGATGATTTATTCATTGAAGGCCATAACCCCATATGAGAGAGAGAAAGACAGACAGAGACAGGGAGAAAGACAGAGACAGGAAGGAAGACAGAAAATGAGAGAGAGAGAGTATCCACATAATGCCAGAGCCCCTTACTGAAGGGGGTTTCATTGAAAAAGTATAATAAGAAAATGACATGACACAGGAGAGAGATAGAATCATAGATAGATATATATATATATAGAGAGAGAGACAGACAGACACAGACAGACACAGACAGACAGACACAGAGTGACAGACAGACAGACACAGACAGACAGACACAGACAGACAGACAGACAGACACAGAGAGACAGATAGACAGACAGCCAGGCAAACAGAGAGACAGAGACAGGGAGGAAGAGAGACAGACAGAAGGGAAGACAGAGAGATAGAAAAACAGAGAGATGAACAGGCAAACAGACAAGACATACACACAAAGAACCAGCCTGCCCTTTAATTAAAGAGACAGACGGCAGTATCCACACTTTTCCCCCCTCAAGACGGAATGAGCAACGTTCAGAACAAAGCGTTAGACGTTCACTTCGTCAGTCTCACAGAGGAATGGCGGGGAAGAAATGTGGATAGACAGATAGATCACATTTTCTGTCAAGCACCATCATGACAGCCAAAACACTATCCAACTCACCTTCCTTCGCCCGAACCTTCACAGCAAATGGCAACTCCAGAGAAAGTCTTCTCTTTTATTCTTCTCAGAATTCACTGTCCCTCTCCAAGTCAGTCAGTGACAATAATGCGACCAGCAACAACTAACAACAACCACCAACCAGAACTACCACGCAGACCTAAGCAGCAGCCAGCAGAAAGCAGTCACTGTCACTGTCAGACAGACAGACTGACAAGACAGGTCCACGTGACAGGAAATCGATAGACCAGCACGTGCAGCAGTCCTATGGAGACATATATCACCGTGTCGCTCGTGCTCAACACGCTTCTCAAGTCTCTGTCACGCAGCACTGTCCAATCCACTGATCTATAAAAAAAAAAAGAAAAGAAAAGAAGAGGGATAGCTCATTGGCCAGGAAAACTGAAGCCAACTGGACGCCATACTGACACTCGTATCCTGCTGTCAGTACGTTGAGAAGTTGTCTGCTAACGGGTGGTAGATATGCCAATTGTTGTGTCTTGATTGATATCTGCCAATGGTTTATTTACCAAAAAGTTATTACAGGAAAACAGTGCAGTGACACGTAGCGCAAACTTGCCGTGGAAGCACACACGGGATGGTCATCTTTAACAAACGCCGCCAGGAAGTGAAAACTTGCCGTGAAGTAGGCACTGTAGCCAGCTGAGCGCTCGGCTACATTATATGAAGTTACTGCTTCGCGATGTACTGATACGAGTAGCAAAATGGCTGATTGAACACTTCCGTTGGCTTCAGTTAGCAAAAAGGGGCTCAAAGAAGGCATGTGCTGTCCACCTATTTTTTAGAGCAGTGAGTCCAATCTGATCATTGCCATCATTGACTTGATTAATTCCCTAGCCTCTTTGGTGTAACAACCTTCGTGCTGAGAAAGTCAAGCAGAGGGCAAGTGTCTCAAGTTTCGTTTCTGTCTTTGTTTTGTCTTAAAAAAAAAAAAAAAAAAACATAAGGAAGAAAAGAAATGATTAATTTTCATTTGTACACACATAATTATGGAAGAGAGACAAGATAAAAAAAGAAAGGGGGCAATATCTACAACTTTCGCCCTCAAGATTCAAGATTCAAGATTCAAAAACTTTATTACTCAAGGATAAAGATTTTAGGTTCCAATCTGTCCTTGTGACAACAATAACAATAACAACATTGATGATAACGACAAAAAAAATAGTAATTTTGTTAACACTGCTACATCCACTGCTACTACAACGAAGAATGATTACCACCATCATCATTAACATCGTGAAAAGTAATAAAACGAACGCATTCATACATTCATATCCATACACATGCACACACTCTCTCCACCCAACACACACACACACACACACACACACACACACACACATACTTATGCACATACAGAGACATGACCGAGGTGAGAAACATATAGCGGACATAAAGAAAATAGAGAAGCACAACTTTACCATTGCACATATACAAAAGTGATTAATTTGCTGATGCAGATGTTACAGGTAATAACATCCAATTTACAGGCGAACAAGTAAGAACAAAGCACAAAGGTAGAAATAAAATAAAATTACTGCATGTAGTTATAGACAGAATGAGCAGTGTTCACAACAAGGCATGGATGGTCACACTCCGCCAGTCACACAGAGGAGTGAAGGGGAAGAAACTCGGATACGTACCCTCCCCCCCCCCCCCCCCACCCCCCCATCCAAGCATTAAGCAGCAGGAAGATTCAAAACTCACTAAATGTTCTATTTGGTTGAATTTATACACATAAACATATATTCAAGCTCTCAAACGAAAACAAAAGCGATTGGAATTATTCAAATGGTTTCTTGGAGTAAAATAATGTCGGCGAATGCTGCACATAATTATTGTGTTATACAGAAACGCAATAAAATCTGAACTCGGACAACATTCAAAAGAAATCAATTATAACAACGATATAACAATGCTAATGATTGTTCGACAGCAACAACAACAGCAACAACAACAACAACTATTACTACTACTAATGATAGAAGAAGGAAAAGAAGAATGATAGTGATCATAATACTAGGACTACTTACTACTACTACTACTACTAACGTTTGACAGTATTCGCATAATTTGATATTTTAGATATTTTGCAGACTTATTGATGACACCCTAAGGTTACTGTGTGAATTTTTTCAGTGAATTCGGCTTCTCTATCACTGTGAAAAATCTAATACTTGTCAAAAAAGCGGCTCATTTTGTTTTTTTGGGGGGACACCTGATATTTAGAGGGTTGTGTTCTTTACAATCACGAGTACAGACATAAATACAAAATCTATCTTAAATAATCAGAGAAGGACCAAGAACAAACAAACAAACCAACAAACAAAAAAGTACCTCACATGTTTTATTCATTTCGGCATGCATTCAACTGGCGTACTTGTCGTTGTCGCACAAGCGTTCGTTTGGATACTACCTTAAATACATAGTCAAATGTTCTTCTTTCCTTCTTTGCTTCATATCAGGAGGAATTTTGTTTAATGTCCCGTCACACATATCGGTGACTGAAGGCATTTTGTTAAAGTCTTAATACATTAGAGTATTATCGGTTAGAAGGGGTGGGAGATGTGAATGAATGGAGGGTTGGGGAGAAACTGGGCAAATGAGGGTGAAATGTGGGTTAAATTTGAAAAAACCCAACAAAAATTAAAGAATCTAAATACAATTACAGGAAATTACTTAAAGGACGTGATACTTTTGCTTTATGAACAATGCAAATAACATGAAGGTAATACACCGACAGAGGAACAAGGTCAAATAAATGTTAGAATATTTGCAAATGCACACATACCGCGTGCTGTCCTTCCACTGTCATGATAAGTTTTAACGAAGACTCAGTTGTTCACTGTTTTATTTCAGAATGTCTGTGTCAGCCCTCTATCGGTGTGTGTGTGTGTGTGGTCCAGGTGGAAGTATATTGTGTGCGCGCAAAGCATGTGTGGTGTATTGCCTCTCTCTCTCTCAGATCTCTCTCCTCTAACCTGTTGCTGTGTGTCTCTCTCTGTACGAAACCTCTCTCGTACCTACGCTTCCTCTCTCTCTTTTCATCTCCTCTCTCTACTACAACCCCTCCTCCTCCCCCTACTCTTTCCGTTTCTCTTCCAGCAAGACTGAACGTATTTATGCCAGTACTTCTGTGAGTTAGGTGGGATGAAGTTCGTCCACACAAGACAAACAGCGTGGTCATCTTTAGCAGTGTCTTGGTCACCAAAAATCATGGCACTAATTACATCCTTCTGAAGTCCAGGAGTGTACTGCTGTTGCCTGCTTTTTTGTAGAGGATGTGTGCATTCAGCATGGCAATTTGTAGAAAATGCACACACAGCTATTTGTACCACTTCAGGGTTTTCCTTGTGACATCGTAGGGCTGCAGCTGTTGGTCATGATGGTCCATGGCACCCATGTTTTTGTTGTAATCCAGAATTGCTGGAGGCTTGTTTACTGCCTTTTGGTCTTGCTGCTGCTGATCTTCAGCTGTAGGTTTGTGGCAAGCTGTCAACTCCAGATAGTCCAGGATGAACATCATGATCATCACCATGCTGCATACCTGAAACACATTGCATAAAAGACAAGTCTGTTGGGTTTTGGGTTGTTGTTTTTTGTTTTGTTTGTTTTGTTTTTTACATATAAAAAGATCATGAAATGGTACCATTTTATTTCTGACTGTTTTCAGAAGCTGAAATACAAATACACACATACCTACCCCACCCCCACCCCAAACCCCCAAAACACACACACACACTGAAACTGGTTCATGGTATGCCACACCCCCTTTATTCTCTCTTTCTCATACAAAACAAAATGACAACACATCACACACACACACACACACTTCTACAAGTGTTGCATTTACAAAGTAATTTAGGCATACAGTTCTGTATATCATTCTCTGATTTCAGTTTTATAAACATCATCTCTCCCCCCCCCCCTCTCTCTCTCTCTCACTCACTCACACACACAACAATAATAACAACAACAACAAACCAATACACACTCAGGAACGAACACACAGAAAGCTGCAGGCGAGTGACACATGCTGTCAACAACAATGAGCCAGCCAGCAAGCCACGCCCCCTGGGCTGTGATGGTCAGACCCATGTGACTGACTCTCTCTCAGTCACACACACTGATCAGTGACTGACGAAGCCACAGCTAACACATTCAAAACACAAACAATGCAGTCATATTCATTATTACAACAAACGGAAAGCAAATAATAAACTGACAAACCTCGAAAACACCCACCTGCATCTTGAATCAGCTGAGCTTGTCTGTCTTCAGTTTCGTCAAACAACTCAGTCCACCTCTCACCCCCCTCCATGTCAAAATCAGCGTCTTCGGCATCAACTTCACGCAGTTCTGTCTCATTCAGTCCACAATCTTCATCTCTACTGTTTGCATCGCGAAAGGATTCTTTCAATACAAGTGCAAGTGTTGGGGTTTGTCTGCGTTCAGCCATGGCTTTGCAAACACAACTTGAGCTTCGTACAAACCTGCAAAACTTTCGCCATAAATATGACAATCCAATGAATAATTTTAGGTTATGGAACTCAGGAGATAAAGAGCTCTCAGGGGAGCTAATTTAATAGTTAGCAGACTGTATTTTCTGTAATGCGGGACTCGAAACATAGAACGTTGTAACATGACGTACGGCGCACGTCAATACAACATTGCTGAGCGAGATTTCATGACGTACGCCGTACGTCAACAGCGCAATCAAGAGGTTAAAGGACTTCGTAAAAGAGAAGTCGTTAAACTGACAAGCGAAACAACTGATAATGAATGCAAAAAGTCAAAAGCATCAACGTTCTCAGTCACTTGTGAAGACACACTCTCGTGTACATAAGGCTTCATCAAGCTACAATCAAAAATTATATGCTCATGGTGATACATTTCCATGAAACGAAAGAAAAACAGAAAAGGTAAGATCACACCGACGAGAGGGAACAAGGGAAATAATGTAGTAGAATATTTGCAAAATGCACACACTACCGCAGTGGCTTCCCTTCCACTGTGCCCTGATAAGCTTTACGAAGACTTCTGTTTCACAGTTATTTATTTCAAGAATTGTCTGTTCGCCCTCCATTTCGGTGTATGTGTGTGTGTGTGTGTGTGTGTGTGTGTGTGTGCGCTCTCTCTCTCTCTCTCTCTCTGCCTATGTGTCTCTCTTCCTCTGTCTGTATCCTTCTTTCTGTTCTCTACTCCTTCCTCTCTCTCTTTTCTCTCTCTCTCTCTCTACCCCCTCTCCCTCCCCCCCGTACCCCTCTCTCTCGTTTGAACTACTTGCCAAGGTATATATATATATATATATATATATATATATATATATATATATAAAGCAGTGCCTGGAAATCTTTATCCTTGAGTTATAAAGTTCAGAATCTTAGATCTTGAATTCTCAATGTCTTTCTCCGTCTCTCTCTGTTTATCTCAGTCTCCCTTTCTGTTCATGTGCGTATCTCTTGTCTCTTGTTAGTTTCGACAGAATTCTGATTTTACCCTATTTCTGAAGATGGATACAAAATAATGTCTTGTACTGTCACTGATGGTGTTTGTCGGAATCAGACGCTAAACTACACTCTTAGAAAACTTCACTTCAAAAGATAAATTCCTTATCTTTAGAATCTGGCTTCTGGTTTAACCATTTGGACTTAAGGTTATCTTTGTGACTGGTTTGCTCGACTTTATGTGTGAAAAAGGCTGTGAAAAAGTAAAAGAAGAAACCGAGGTGGTGGATTAACAAGGGAGTTAATACAATCACCACTGTGTACATTTTATGTAATAGGAATTGCTTCCCTTCCATAGTGTTCTGGTGGGTGGGTGGTTGGGTGCAGGGGCGGGTGGGGGGTGGGGGGTGGGGGGTTAACTTTTTCTCCTCTGTTTGAGTCTCTCTCGTTTCCATCTCTGTACGTCTCTCTCTCTCTCTCTCTCTCTCTCTCTCTCTCTCTCTCTCTCTCTCTCTCTGTCTCTGTCTCTCTCTCTCTCTCTCTCTGTCTCTCTCTCTCTCTCTCTCTCTCTCTGTCTCTGTCTCTCTCTCTCTCTCTCTCACACACAGACACACACACATGCAACATTTTTACATTTATGACCGTTTTGCTTATTTACCCCGCCAATGTAGGCAGCCATACTCCGTTTTCGGAGGTGTGCATGCTGGGTATGCTCTTGTTTCCATAACCCACCAAAACGCTGACATGCCGGATTACTGGATTCTAACGTGCGTATTTTGATCTTCGTGCGTCAGTGAAGGGAGTTCAGGCACTAACAGGTCTGCACAGTGAGCTTCTTCTTCTTCTTCTTCTGCGTTCGTGGGCTGCAACTCCCACGTTCACTCGTATATACGCGAGTGGGCTTTTACGTGTATGACCGTTTTTAACCCGCCATGTAGGCAGCCATACTCCGCTTTCGGGGTTGTGCATGCTGGGTATATTCTTGTTTCCATAACCCACCGAACGCTGACATGGATTACAGGATCTTTAACGGTGCGTATTTGATCCTCTGCTTGCGTATACACACGAAGGGGGTTCAGGCACTGGCAGGTCTGCACATATGTTGACCTGGGAGATCGTAAAAAAATCTCCACCCTTTACCCACCAGGCGCCGTCACCGTGATTCGAACTCGGGACCCTCAGATTGAAAGTCCAACGCTTTAACCATTCGGATATTGCGCCCGTCTGCACAGTGATAATTATGCTGACCTGAGTGAGAGATCGGGGGAAAAAAAAAAATCTCCATCCTTGACCCACTAGGTGCAACGGTGATCGAAGTCAGGAAATTTGAGGCGAGAATCTTATGTTCACTAAACCATTTGACCGGCCACCGCACCCGTCACTGAAGTTTCCACAAGATTTGCCAGGGACTGACATGGTCTGTCTCCGTTTGTCCCGCCTCACCAGTTCTAACCCCCCCCCCCCATCCTCTCCACCCAGCAGCAGCACTGAGCAACAGTAGTAGTAGTAGTAGCAGCAGCAGTAGTAGAAGTAGTAATAGTAGTAGTAGTAGAAGAAGCAGCAGCAGTAGTAGTAGCAGCAGCAGTAGTAGTAGAAGTAGTAATAGTAGTAGTAGAAGAAGTAGTTGTATTAGTAGTGGTAGCAGCAGCAGCAGCAGTAATAGTAGCAGCAGCAGCAGAAGTAGTAGTAGTAGTCGTAGTAGTAGCAGCAGCAGCAGCAGCAGTAGTAGAAGAAGAAGTAGTAGTAGCAGCAGCAGCAGTAGTAGCAGCAGCAGCAGTTGTAGCAGCAGCAGCAGTTGTAGTAGAAGTAGTAATAGTAGTAGTAGAAGAAGTAGTAGTAGTAGTAGTAGTAATAGCAGCAGCAGCAGTAGTAGTAACAGCAGCAGCAGCATCAGTAGTAGAAGTAGTAGTAGTAGTAGTCTTTCAGTAGCAGCAGAAGCAGCAGCAGCAGCAGCAGCAGCAGCAGCAGCAGTAGTAGTAGTAGTAGTAGTCTTTCAGTAGCAGCAGAAGCAGCAGCAGCAGCAGCAGTAGTAGTAGTAGTAGTAGTAGTCGTTCAGTAGCAGCAGCAGCAGTAGTAGTCGTAAAAGTAGTAGTAGAAGAAGAAGTAGAAGAAGTAGTTGAAGAAGTAGTTGTAGAAGCAGCAGCAGCGGCAGTAGTAGTAGCAGAAGCAGCAGTAGTAGTAGAAGTAGTAGCAGCGGCAATAGTAGTAGTAGAAGCAGCAGCAGCAGCAGCAGCAGTAGTAGTAGTAGTAGTAGAAGTAGTAGGAGGAGGACTGAGGAGGAGCAGCAGCAGCACTGCACACTAACTTCAGACAGCACCGGCCACCACCACCACCACCATCACCACCACCACCAACCACCATTATCCGATCACAACAACCACACACCACAAACCACAGTTACAGCATCATCTCTCTGTTGCAGCAGTAATGATATGCGAAAAGACAACAACAACAAAATAACAACAACAACAACAACAACAAACCCCCCCAAAAACTACGCCTTTCAACATTTGTTTTTCTTGTTTGTTTGTTTGTTTTATTTCACGGAGCAAAGTTACACAGGGCTATGTGCTATAGGACACTGCGAAACGGGAGAACGACTTGCAGTCTCAGAATCCCGACCGCCCCCCACCCCCCCCCCCCCCCCCCCCCCCGCACTTCCCCGTCCACAACCCCCCCTCCCACCTCTACCCCCTCTCCCCTCCCCACCCCCCCCCTCTCTCTGCTCGCCACAAAAAAAAAAAAAAGGGCAGTGAAAATGTCAGCCATCATTGTTCTGTTCACATGTCGAAGGACAGAAATGAAGTTGAAATGTCATTGTTCAGTCTCTGCTCCAACAACACTGAGCAAAGGGCGTCCTGACTTTTTCAGTTTTCAGTGTCGCGCTGGCCATGTGATGAGGGAGGAGGTATGGAGGGTGGGGGGTGGGGGGGGTGGGGGGCAGGGGAGGAGGGGGGAAGGACCACGCACACACAGCTGCTGTAGCTATAGTTTTACTGTGTTCGTCAGTCTCTCCTTTCAATTCCGGTCGTTAGACAGGGTGGCTCAAACGGTATTCAGTCGTGACTGACTTTCAAAAAACATAGGCAGGCAGAGAACATTGCATTGAGTGAGTGAGGCGGAAACTCCCAGTACAGCCTTCCAGGCTGAGTTGTCAACAACTGTTGCCTTTTACGCGTGCTATTTCATGCAGCTCTAGCTTTTTTTTTTGCTTTTTTTTTCCTCTTTTTTTTTTCTTCTTCGTAGACCAGGACAACTAAACACGTTTAAAACTATCAGGACTCAAACTAATTTGTGTAAATTCACAAAGACACAACCTAATTTTGTGACATCCATACAGACACAATCTAATATGTTTACATTTTTATTATTAAAAAAAAGAAAGAAAAAAACAAAAAACAAAAAAACAAAAACAAAAAAACAACAACAAAAAACAACTAAATAACAAAACAACAACAACAAAACTTCTTTTTTTCTTTTTTTTTAATTCAGTCCAATATTATCATCTTAGATGAACAGACTATAAATAAATAAACGAAACGAAAACCTATTAAAAAAAAAAAAAAAAAAATGCAACCGACACAGTACATCCTATTAGTAAGAACAGCAGCAACAGTAACTAACAACAAACAATAGCAGCAGCCATAATAGTAGATGTAGTAGCAGAAG
>NC_134894.1:55480129-55482629 GCF_041734735.1 Babylonia areolata | reverse complement strand
CACACACACACACACACACACACACACACACACACACGCGCGCGCGCGCGCGCGCGCACGTACAAGGATCCAAAACAAATAAACAACAACTACAACAACAACAAAAAAGAAAACATACAAAAATCCAACCACTTTTCACAACAGTGGCAGCACAACGAGATCGGAAGTTGTGTGGGCGAGCGGGGTCTTGTCTTCAGAACGACAGTTTGCTTGAGTTGGACGACGATCCTCCATCGATTTGAACAGTTTAGAGGTGGGGAGGGTGGTGGTGGTGGTGGTGGTGGTAGTGGTGGTGGTAAGATGGAGGCGTGGCCAAACAGAACGGCTGATCACCATGCAGATATTGTTCCCCACCACCCACCACACACCACCCACCACCACCACCACCACCCACCACCCACCACCACCCACTACCACCTACCACCACCCACCCACCACCACCCACCACACACCACCCACCACCACCACCACCACCACCCACCACCACCCACCACCACCCACTACCACCTACCACCACCCACCACCCACCACCCACACACATCACATCACCTTGACTTTTTATTTCTTTCGCTTTCCTTCTTTCTTTCTTTTTTTTTTTTATTATGCATTTTATTCTTTCTTTCCTTCTGTCTTTTCTAGTAATCACATTCATTGTATTCCTTCCTTTACCACTTTCCTCCCCTCTGTCTTCAGACCTTGTTTACTACCGATGCACAGTTGTTGTTTTTTTGTTTTTTGTTTTTTCCTTGCTTCTGTCTTTTTTCTATTTCTTAACTCACTCAGTAAGGCCAGTCCTCTCTTCTCCTCTACACAGACCCCTCGGATGTCCAGTGGGGTGTCTGAATGACCCAACCTTTAGCTTCCCTCGTCAGAACTGTGGTATTCTTTGTCAACATTCACCTCTTCAGTATAAGAGAGCCTTCCGCTTGCAATATTTTGATGATGGTAATTGGGGGTGAAACGCTGTTAACGTCGTCTCTTTCGCCGTTCGTATGGAGAGAGTTAAATCTTCCTTTTATAAAGGATGTTTTTTCTCCTCCTTCCTTTCTTTTTTTTTTAAATTGCATTCAATTTGTTTTTCTCTCTCTTTGTTTTTTCTTCTTATTTCAGTTTTTTTTTTTTTTTTCACCTTTCTCGTTTATTTTTTTCTTCTCCGTTTCCATTTTATTTTATTTATCTCAGTTAAAGTTCTTTTGTTCCTTTCGATTCAATGTCTTTCTCACCCTATGTCACATTTTATCTTCCTCTCTTGATTTCATTTCATTTTCTTTCTGTCACAAAAACTCTCATCACCGTTATTCACAAGCTCGTTCATTCATTACCACCACAAAATATGGAATTTTCGTTTATTTATTTATTTATAGTCTGTTCATCTAAGATGATGATATTAGACTGAAAATAAATATTATTATTATTATTATTATTATTATTATTATTATTTGGATTATTATCATTTCTATCATAATGATGATTGTTATTATTAATTAGAAATCGACATTTCTGTATTTGCAGTTGACAGTAAGCACAGGAAGCACACAGTCAAATGATAACTTATGGTCGCATTAACCTTTGGAATGCAAAGGTGAGAATATATCACAGAATCCAGTAGGGTTATGTGACCAAACTCAGCTTGAGTTGTCTTGACTGAAAACTCGGCTCATCTCACCATGAAAGTGAAAAGAGAGAGAGAGAGAGAGAGAGAGAGAGAGAGAGAGAGAGAGAGAGAGAGAGAGAGAGAGAGAGAGAGAGAGAACGAACAAACGAACTTTTTTAAATGAGGGAAGTGGAATAAGCATGCACATGCTTTTTTTTCACATCCAGCCCTCAGGGCAAAGAGAAATGAAATCAAAATATTCACAGGATATCAAAAGGTTATAGAAGTACATACATGACATTCAAATACACTCGAATGCACAGTAAACATTTACAGGTGCATAATCATAATGCAATGACAAAAATGTATATAAATATAATAATATAAAAGTTCAATATGAGAGAGAGAGAGAGATGATGATGATGATGATAATGATAATAAATTTCAGTTGAGAAACGAAATGTCATTGAAATACTGCTGCTATGTTATGGTTCACTGACTTGTGTGCAAGAGCAGTTTTCCGAGCTCGCCATAAGCTCCAGCGTATTGCTGCTTCCGTGTGTTCACGCCATTCTTTTGAGAATAAACTCATGTTTAAACCAATTATTCACTGACTGGATGATTCATTCTTTCATTCGTTTGACCATTCCTTTCTTGATTCATTTAATAATAATAATAATAATAATAATAATAATAATAATAATAATAATGTACATTTATATAGCGCCCTTTCTCACTAAGAGCTCAGGGCGCTTTTCATGAAAGAAAAATATTACAAGTAACATAAAACATTCATGACCACTCTTTCTAAAAAAAAAACCCTCCCCCCACTCACACTCTCCCTTTCCTACTCTACATACATCCAAAGTGAACTGACATGGGTGGTGTTGGAGAAAAGGAAGCTGA
>NC_134894.1:55457629-55460129 GCF_041734735.1 Babylonia areolata | reverse complement strand
TCATACAGGTGAACACAGAGTGCAGGTCATACAGGTAAACACAGAGTGCAGGTCATACAGGTAAACACAGAGTGTAAGTCATACAGGTAAACACAGAGTGCAGGCCATACAGGTAAACACAGAGTGTAAGTCATACAGGTAAACACAGAGTGCAGGTCATACAGGTAAACACAGAGTGTAGGTCATACAGGTAAACACACACAGAGTGCAGGTCATACAGGTAAACACAGAGTGCAGGTCATACAGGTAAACACACACAGAGTGCAGGTCATACAGGTAAACACACACAGAGTGCAGGTCATACAGGTAAACACAGAGTGCAGGTCATACAGGTAAAGACACACAGAGTGCAGGTCATACAGGTAAACACAGAGTGCAGGTCATACAGGTAAACACACACAGAGTGCAGGTCATACAGGTAAACACAGAGTGCAGGTCATACAGGTAAACAGAGTGCAGGTCATACAGGTAAACACAGAGTGCAGGTCATACAGGTAAACACAGAGTGCAGGTCATACAGGTAAACAGAGTGCAGGTCATACAGGTAAACAGAGTGCAGGTCATACAGGTAAACACACACAGAGTGCAGGTCATACAGGTAAACACACACAGAGTGCAGGTCATACAGGTAAACACAGAGTGCAGGTCATACAGGTAAACACAGAGTGCAGGTCATACAGGTAAACAGAGTGCAGGTCATACAGGTAAACACAGTGCAGGTCATACAGGTAAAGACAGAGTGCAGGTCATACAGGTAAACACACACAGAGTGCAGGTCATACAGGTAAACACAGAGTGCATGTCATACAGGTAAACAGAGTGAATGTCATACAGGTAAAGATACACAGAGTGCAGGTCATACAGGTAAACACAGAGTGCAGGTCATACAGGTAAACACAGAGTGCAGGTCATACAGGTAAAGACACACAGAGTGCAGGTCATACAGGTAAACACAGAGTGTAAGTCATACAGGTAAACACAGAGTGCAGGTCATACAGGTAAACACAGTGCAGGTCATACAGGTAAGGACACACAGAGTGTAGGTCATACAGGTAAACACAGAGTGTAAGTCATACAGGTAAACACAGAGTGTAGGTCATACAGGTAAACACAGAGTGCAGGCCATACAGGTAAACACAGAGTGTAAGTCATACAGGTAAACACAGTGTGTAGGTCATACAGGTAAACACAGTGCAGGTCATACAGGTAAACAGAGTGCAGGTCATACAGGTAAAGACACACAGAGTGCAGGTCATACAGGTAAACAGAGTGCAGGTCATACAGGTAAAGACACACAGAGTGCAGGTCATACAGGTAAACACAGAGTGCAGGCCATACAGGAAAACACAGTGCAGGTCATACAGGTAAACACAGAGTGCAGGTCATACAGGTAAACACAGTGCAGGTCATACAGGTAAACACACACAGAGTGCAGGTCATACAGGTAAACACACACAGAGTGCAGGTCATACAGGTAAACACACACAGAGTGCAGGTCATACAGGTAAACAGAGTGCAGGTCATACAGGTAAACACAGTGCAGGTCATACAGGTAAAGACACACAGAGTGCAGGTCATACAGGTAAACACAGAGTGCAGGTCATACAGGTAAAGACACACAGAGTGCAGGTCATACAGGTAAACACAGAGTGCAGGTCATACAGGTAAAGACACACAGAGTGCAGGTCATACAGGTAAACACAGAGTGTAGGTCATACAGGTAAAGACAGTGTGAAGGTCATACAGGTAAAGACACACAGAGTGCAGGTCATACAGGTAAACACAGTGCAGGTCATACAGGTAAAGACACACAGAGTGCAGGTCATACAGGTAAACACAGAGTGCAGGCCATACAGGTAAACACAGTGCAGGTCATACAGGTAAACACAGTGCAGGTCATACAGGTAAAGACACACAGAGTGCAGGTCATACAGGTAAACACAGAGTGCAGGTCATACAGGTAAAGACACACAGAGTGAAGGTCATACAGGTAAACACAGAGTGCAGGTCATACAGGTAAACACAGTGCAGGTCATACAGGTAAACAGAGTGCAGGTCATACAGGTAAAGACACACAGAGTGCAGGTCATACAGGAAAACACAGTGCAGGTCATACAGGTAAACACAGAGTGCAGGTCATACAGGTAAACACAGTGCAGGTCATACAGGTAAAGACACACAGAGTGCAGGTCATACAGGTAAACACAGTGCAGGTCATACAGGTAAACACAGTGCAGGTCATACAGGTAAAGACACACAGAGTGCAGGTCATACAGGTAAACACAGTGCAGGTCATACAGGTAAACACAGTGCAGGTCATACAGGTAAACACACACAGAGTGCAGGTCATACAGGTAAACAGAATGCAGGTCATACAGGTAAACACAGAGTGCAGGTCATACAGGTAAACACAGAGTGTAGGTAACACAGAGTGCAGGTCATACAGGTAAACACAGAGTGCAGGTCATACAGGTAAACACAGAGTGTAGGTCATACAGGT
>NC_134894.1:55445129-55447629 GCF_041734735.1 Babylonia areolata | reverse complement strand
TTCCATGAGGCGATCTCTGACAGCGCTATGTTTGACTGCTTTAAGTTAAGAATGTTCTTAAGTATTAAGGAATTCACTGTGGAGATGGGAAATATTGTTAACGGATAAGCAAACTTAGCTCTGCTGAGTTCGCTCATGCAACCGACCCTTGTTTTGTGCCTCCATATTGTGTTTGTCCTTTAGCAAGTGAACGCGAGGCCATTCCTTTTCAGATTGTTGTTTTGTTTTGTGCAAATAATCGTTCAAGTTGTCCTTCGGAAAGGCACCAACTGTACTTTAATCATCCTTAGGATTTTTTTTTTTTCAATCTTCAGTTTAACGTCTATTCACTATAAGAGTTTTTAGACGGAAAGGAGTAAAGAAGTGGATAAAGGAAAGGGAATGCATGTGAATATTAGTGTAAAAAAAGTCTTCATGTTATGTATCAGAGGAAAAGTATATCATAAGAAAAAAGGTCTAAAGAGATTGTGGTGTGTATTGAATGAGGGAGGTGTCATGGGAAGGAGAATATGTATATGCATATCAACAAGTATTAATCTACAACAATAAATCTACACAATAAATATAAATAACAACATTAATTATAACACATCAAAGGAGGATACCAACTGGACTGAAGTTGAAAATTTCCGAAAACATTCGAAGCAATGACTGATCATTCAAAATCTTTTCAGTGGCTAATGAAATATTGGAAATATAGGATTTGTTTATGTGTGTGTGTGTGCTTTTTTTTGGTTCTATTTGTCTGTTTGGTTTGGGCCAATATATCATTTTCCAATACAGTATTGAGTCTTTTTTTTTTCTTTTTTTTTGTCATTCATCAGAGAATGAATATTGAACTAAATCTTTAAATCCTTCAGTATTCTATTCTTTAAACTGTTAATTATTGTCTTTATCTGCGAAGCTTTGCTCAGAATGACAGGCATGTGATATGGAGAGGGAAGGGTTGTGTGGGGGGGGGAAGACGAGGAGAGAGAGAGAGGAAAGAAGAAGAGGAAAACCCCAGCCTTGCTGATTGCTTTCAGTGGACAGCTGCCCGACTGACGGACGCCAAATCACAGTGTGCTGCTGGGTCAGATTGATTGAGTTCTTTGTCATCTGGGCGTGAAATAAGGGGGAGGGGGTGGGGGGAGGCGGGGGTTGGGGGGTGGAGGAAGGGGAGGGGAGGAGGAACATAGCCTCTGGAAGCTGTGTAAGAAAAGTGGTGCATCGTGCAGTGTGTTGTATTTCTTTGTTTTTTTTGCATCGTGTTGTATTGCATTGTATTACTTTGCTTGGTTTTACAAGATATTATTTTTCTCAGACTATTGTCAAATTCATTACGGACCAAATATTGTTCTAATGTCAACTGCATATGCTTTAGTAACCTGACAATTGAGCATATACTTTTTGACTGTAGCTTGATGAAGCCTTACCTACACGAAAGTGTGTCTTCACAAGTGACTGAGAACGTTGATGTTTTTGACTTATTGCATTCATTATCAGTTGTTTCGCTTGTCAGTTTAACGACTACTCTTTCTACGAAGTCCTTTAAGTAATTTCCTGTAATTGTATTTAGATTTTTTTTTTTCAAATTTCACCCACATTTCACCCTCATTTGCCCAGTTTCCCCCAACCCTCCATTCATTCACATCTTCCACCCCTTCTAACCGATAATACTCAAATGTCTTCATAAATACTTTAACAAAATGTCTTCAATCACCGATTTGTGTGACGGGACATTAAACAAAATTCCTCCTCCTTGGTTTTGCATTGCTTCGTATCGTATCGTATCGTATCGTATCGTATCGTATCGTATCATTTATCGCATTATAGTATAGTATAGTATAATATAGTATAGTATAGTATAGTATAGTATAGTATATCGTAACGTATCGTATCGTATATCATAGATCATATATCATTTGACAGTTGATAGATATGATATGATATGATGTGATGTGATGTGATGTGATATGATATCGTATTGTATTGTATCATATATCATATCATATCATATATCATTATTATATTATATTATATTATATATATTGCCTTTTGTTGTCACAAACATATTTCCCAGTGTATTTCTTTGGTTGCTGACAACACCACGGGATGAAACAGAAGTGGTGATAGCCACCGACAGCAGTGTGTGTGTGTGTGTGTGTGTGAGAGAGAGAGTATTGTTCACTGCATTGCACAGCATGCAGTGTTAACATGTGACTTGATTCTCACAGTACACTTCTCTGTATGAAATTCCGGTTGTCGTTTCCTGAGGTGAGCGCCTCGGCAAAGTGTAGAACCATTTGTTGTTGTTGTTGGGTTTTTTTGTTTTTTTTTTACCTGTTCCTACCCCCGAAAACGGAGTATGGATGCCTACATGGAGGGGTGCAAAAACGGTCATACACGCAAAAGCCCACTCGTGAAAAACGAGTCAACGTGGGAGTTGCAGCCCTTCAGCGACGAAGAAGATTTTGTTCCTGTCTGAAGGCATGTATTGGCCCTTATCTAATCGGATTTG
>NC_134894.1:55412629-55417629 GCF_041734735.1 Babylonia areolata | reverse complement strand
CAATTATTACTGCCGTCACAATCCGGAAACAATCCGGAAACCTTCGAAGCAAAAGGACACCGTAAAACATTTACGCGTCTCCGCCACCTCAGCAAAACCCTGGCATTATTCACGCTTCTTTCAACACGCAGGGCAAACCACCAGCAGTATACCTATCTTTTTGGTGGTGTTTTTTTTGTTTTTTGTTAACAGCTGTGAACTGTGTTCGACACCACCAATTTTGATGCCGGCGGGCTAAATAAATAATACATGATTGCAGAGAGTGGGTTTTCCCTGCGATGCAGGACAATAGCGGGACAGTCAGTCAGTCATCAGGCTTAGCTGATGACTGTCTGTTTGCACAGACACACACACACACACACACACACACACACACACACACACACACACACACATATATATATATATATATATATATATATATATAAATCCGCACACACACACACACACACACACACACACACACACACACATATATCCGCACACACACACACACACACACACACACACACACACACACACACACACACACACACACATCCACAAACACACACACATACATACATCCGCACGCGCGCATGCGCGCGCACACACACACACACACACACACACACACACACACACACACACACACACACACTCATACATCCACGCACATACATACACACACAAACACATACATCCGTGCAAACACACACACAAACACATACATCCGCACACACACACACACACACACACACACACACACACACACACACACACACACACACACACACACACACACACACACACACACACACACACACACACACACACACACACACACACACACACACACACACACACACACACACACACACCACACAATTACTCTTGCTATCTCGGCCACGAATAATAGGATTTTTACAAATATGAATGACACAAAGACAGAAAAAAAAACAACAAAAAACAACATCGACAGCGTGTTTCTTTCTTTCTTTCTTTCTTCTTCTTCTTTCTTTCTTTCTTTTTTCTTCTTCTTTCTTTTTTTTCCCCTTTCTGATATCTCTTGGATGCTTTCAACTGTCATTCGTTCCCGTGTTTTGTGGCAAAAAAAAACCACCCTCGATTTGCTATGGGTGACGACAGGAAAAACAAATAAAATTGCACGCAGAAAAAAAAAAAAAAAAAAAAGGGTGGCGCTGTAGTGTAGCGACGCGCTCTCCCTATACTAGGGAGAGCAGCCCGAATTTCAACACAGAGAAATCTGTTGTGATGAAAAGGAATACAAAATGCAAAAGTGCAGAAAACTGACTGCCAGCATTTCTGTTACGATCATATTATATAATATTGTGGATGCTGATGTTGTCTCGATCCTAAGTGTTGTGTGCCAGAGAGAGAGAGAGAGAGAGAGAGAGAGAGGCTCTGATTTTGCTTTGACAGGCATCGCTAGGAGTGTCTGTCTGTCTGTCTGTCTGTCTGTCTGTCGGTCGATCTGTCTGTCTTACAGCTTGTCTGTGGCAGCGTTCAAGGGACAGGTTTGATTGGAATGTTGAATGCACGGTGTTTTTTTTTTTTTTTTTTTTTTTTTTGCGCGCGTCTGTTGGGTCTAGCTAGATGCGCCTCCGCTGTTGTTGTGTAGTCCAGAAAAAAACGATCCTAAGTTACGTTGTGTGGGACGTGATGTTTCTGTCATATAGCTTTTGATAGATTTTGCTCTACTAACGGGGCGTGTTCTGTTGTGTTGTCTCGTCGTCCGCTATTGGAGTGATGCAGTGGAGTGGTGATGGCCTGTTGTTGAAAGAAAGTTATTATTATTTTTTTAAGAAGTGATGGAGTGATGGCCTTGAGTAACGAACGCGTCCGTCTAGGAAGCAAGAGAATCTTGAGCGCGCTGGTTCGAATCACGGCTCAGGCACCGCCGATATTTTTCTCCCCCTCCACTAGACTTTGAGTGGTGGTCTGGAGGCTAGTCATTCGGATGAGACGATAAATCGAGGGGGGGGGGGGGGGGGGGTGGCGGCGCTGTAGTGTAGCGACGCGCTGTCCCTGGGGAGAGCAGCCCGAATTTCACACAGAGAAATATGTTGTTACAAAAAGAGGAATACAAAACAATACAATACAAAACAACTGTTTCGTCTCTGGTTTTCTGTTGAACATCATATCACCCGTATCACATTTCTGTTGTTTTAGATCATAATGATCACTGTTTTCCATATCTCTGTATAGATAAATGTCTTATTAACTGGGTCGTGTTGTGTGGTGTGCTTTTGTTTCTGCCATTGTGTTTTTGTTTTCGCTGTTGCTGTTATTGTCTCTTCCACATGTTTGGTCTTTTATGCTGTTCTGCAAGAAATAATGTTATTGTCTTTTTTTTGTTCTTTTTTTTTTTCTTGTGTGTGTGTATGCGTGTGTGTGTGTGTGTGTGTGTGTGTGTGTGTGTGTGTGTGTGTGTGTGTGTGTGTGTGTGTTTTGTCAGTGTATTGTGGTATCTTAGGTAAGAGTATATAGAAAGGAACTGAACTGGACACACACACACACACACACACACACACACACACACACACACACATATATATATATATATATATATATATATATTTTTTTTTTTTTTTTTTTTTTTTTTTTTTAGATATATACAGGAACCCTATACCACACCACTTCACACTGCACTCATGGGCGCACAATTTTTTTTTTTACACGCGCGCGCACACACACATGTAGAAACACTTCAACACTGAACTACGCCACACCATATGCAGAGAAACACAGACACCTACAGGTACATAAAAAAATAAAATAAAATAACAGGAGCGCGCGCGCGCACGCACACACACACACACACACACACACACACACACCACACACACACCACACACACACACACACACACACACACACACACCACGAATTGAACTGATCAGAAGTATCTCTGTTTTAAAGAGCAGAATGTGGGACTGAACATACACGGAAGCAGAATATATATTAAAAAAAAAAAAAAGTTTAAGTGTAAATGTCATAATGTTTATGCTTCAAAACAAACAAACGAACAAGGAAATGAAATTTTCTGGCTGACCTTTTCTTCACTATACGAACAAAGACTAACCCCCCCCACCCCACCCCCCGCCCCCCTCCCCCCCGCCCCCCGTCCCCCACACACTCTTCTCACTAAAACAAAAAAAAAGGGAAACGCTCAAAAGCCATGCGTGTTGGAACACAGAAGAAAACACCGAATTTCTCCACCACATCAAAAAGGCAATCTGACGAGACGAAACTTTCTCACAAACAACAAAACACTTAAGATCACGACCTTCAGTAATGTTCCCCTATTCTGAATCTTGCCCGCCTCTGGGGCAACTTTGTAAAGACACAATTTCCCCTCCCCCCCCCCTCCCACACACACACACACACACACACTCCAGCCCCCTTCCTCCTCCTGTTATCTAAGGTGAAAAGATGATGCAACAATTCAGAACTTTATCTCTGTGTGTGTGTGTGTGTGTGTGTGTGTGTGTGTGTGTGTGTGTGGTAGATTATCTATGGTACTTATTGGTATCGAACAAGAAGAAAAAACAAACAAAAAACAACAACCCCAAAACCAAAAAAAAAACTCAGCTTCGCTGGTGGTGGTGGTGGTGGTGGAAAACTTCGACAACGGTTTTCTGCAAAGGGCAAGTGGTGACGATCAAAAGTACTTTGTTGTGAGAACAGCAAGAGAACCACGTGGGAAGCGTACAGTTTATGTTGAGTATTGTCTGGTTTTGGTTGTGTGAACAAGCTCTTGAACGGGAGAAGCTCTTTTTTTTAATTATTTTTTATTTTTATTTTTATTTTTTTTTTCAATATCGGAGAAAACAGAGTGGAGGGTGGTTAGGTGTGTGAGTTTGAAGAGTTAACTCTCTCCATACGAACGGCGAAAGAGACGATGTTAACAGCGTTTCACCCCAGTTAACATCATCAAAATATTGTAAGCGGAAGGCTCTTATACTGAAGAGGTGAATGTTGACAAAGAATACCACAATTCTGACGACGGAAGCTAAAGGTAGGGTCATTCACACACCCACTGGACATCCGAAGGGTCTGTGTAGAGGAGAAGAGAGGACTGGCCGTACTGAGTGAGTTAAGGAAAGAAGGTGAGAGAGAAAGGATAGTGTGTTATGGGTGGGAACAGGAGAAAGAGAGGGTGGTATATATATATATATATATATATATATGTAATGTGTGTGTGTGTGTAGAAAGATAGAGGGGGAGGGTGGGGGGGAGAGAATCTAATAATATAATTACAATCAACACTTATAACCACAGTAATGATCCCTGAATCAACCGTTTAACAAGAATACACTATCAAAAAAAAAAAAAAAAAAAAAAAAAAAAAAAAGGTAAAGGTCAGTGCCAGAGAGCCAGCATTTCCAACATTGTAAATAATCTCTTTCAATACATAGTGCGGGACAACAACACAAGAAAGTGTAGTTGAATGTTATGCTCCTAATACCCCGATGCTAAAGGACAGTTGGTATTTGCGACACGGGGTAATGGGAGAGAGAGAGAGAGAGAGAGAGAGAGAGAGAGAGAGAGAGAGACAGAGACAGAGAGAGAGAGACAGAGAGAGACAGAGACAGAGAGAGCAGTAATCGCGTTTCGTTGATGATCGTCTGTCTGTTGCGAAATATCTCTGAGGCCGCCACGATTGGCATTTAGGTGCCCCCCCCCCCCCAGCCCCCCCGACCCCCACCCGCCCCGCCCCCCCCTCACCACCCCATACCCCCCTCCTCCCATCTTCCATACCGTATCAAAAGCATCACCCATCAAGCTGTCTAAGATGTATTCCCCCATACACAGTTATTCGCCGACTTTTTCTGTGGATCGAGCACAGGACCAATGAATATGTACGGAGCAGAATTAAGAACCTTGCTGGACCTCAGGAACCTCTCCTTTCAACTGTGAAGAGACGCAAGCTGATATGGTTTGCGCACACCACTCGACACACCAGTCTGTCCAAAACAATCATACAAGGCACCATG
>NC_134894.1:55402629-55407629 GCF_041734735.1 Babylonia areolata | reverse complement strand
ATCTGCTGAGTAGCCTTTTTCTTTTTCCCCCCTTCTCTCCAAGGCCACTAGGAGAGATCGCAAAGCAATTCCGTCCAGACAGCCAGCAACGAAGACCTTTACCCCGTTATCCACAGTGCGAACAGGAAGTCACTTAGCCCCTTGTGTCGTTCTGACTGGTCAGCAACGGTAGTGCGTGCAAGTCCGCTGGCATGACCTCATAGAGTCCCTCCCTAAATGTTGTCCTCAGTGCGACCAGGAAGTCGCTTTAGCCAAGTCCGCCGCTCTGATGGTACGTATGGGTCAGCAACGGTCGTGGTGCGTGCAAGTCAGCTGGAATGATGACCTCCTGAAGTCCCTTACTGTTTGTTGTCCACAGTTATGGTCTGTTTGTTGGCAAGGACCACCAGGACTGGATCGGAACCCGTGTGCAGTACAGTAATTTGTACACTGACCAGGCGTACTGAACGAACGGGCTGCAGCAGCAGTTTTTTTGCTTGCTGTCGATTCGGCCCCCGCCCCCACCCCCCCACCCCAACCCCCACCTCCTCCTCCACCCCCATGCCTTTCTTTCCTTCTCCCCTCCTCCTCCTCTCCCCTCCCCCCTCCTCCCTTGCAGTGCTGTGTGGTGGTGGTGTAAACAGAAGGAAGACGCTCAGCTGTCAATACAGAGAGTCCGTGAGGGTGTGGGTTCGAATCACGCTCTCGCCCTTTCTCCCAAGTTTGACTAGGAAAATCAAACTGAGCGTCTAGTCATTAGGATGAGACGATAAACCGAGGTCCCGCGTGCAGCACGCACTTGGCGCACTGAAAAAGAACCCATGGCAACGGAAGTGTTGAGTGTTGCGAAATTAAGTTAAAAGAATTCCATCCACTCTGATAGACACAAATATATAAGCATGCACTCAAGGCCTGACTAAGCGCGTTGGGTTATGCTGCTGGTCAGGCATCTGCCTAGGCAGATGTGGTGTAGCGTGTATGGATTTGTCCGAACGCAGTGACGCCTCGTTGAGAAAGTGAAAGTGAAAGTAAGGGGCAGGAAGGTGGCAGGCAGGTAAGGACACTCATCGGCCTGTTCAACAGAAAGTGAAAGTGAAAGTAAGGGGCAGGGAGGTGGCAGGCAGGTAAGGACACTCATCGGCCTGTTCAACAGAAAGTGAAAGTGAAAGTAAGGGGCAGGAAGGTGGCAGGCAGGTAAGGACACTCATCGGCCTGTTCAACAGAAAGTGAAAGTGAAAGTAAGGGGCAGGGAGGTGGCAGGCAGGTAAGGGCACTCATTGGCCTGTTCAACAGAAAGTGAAAGTAAGGGGAAGGGAGGTAGCAGGCAGGTAAGGACACTCATCGGCCTGTTCAACAGAAAGTGAAAGTAAGGGGCAGGGAGGTGGCAGGCAGGTAAGGACACTCATCGGCCTGTTCAACAGAAAGTGAAAGTGAAAGTAAGGGGAAGGGAGGTGGCAGGCAGGTAAGGACACTCATCGGCCTGTTCAACAGAAAGTGAAAGTGAAAGTAAGGGGCAGGGAGGTGGCAGGCAGGTAAGGACACTCATCGGCCTGTTCAACAGGAAGTGAAAGTGAAAGTGAGGGGCAGGAAGGTGGCAGTCAGGTAAGGACACTCATCGGCCTGTTCAACAGAAAGTGAAAGTGAAAGTGAGGGGAAGAAAGGTGGCAGTCAGGTAAGGACACTCATCGGCCTGTTCAACAGAAAGTGAAAGTGAAAGTAAGGGGCAGGGAGGTGGCAGTCAGGTAAGGACACTCATCGGCCTGTTCAACAGAAAGTGAAAGTAAAAGTAAGGGGAAGGGAGGTGGCAGGCAGGTAAGGACACTCATCGGCCTGTTCAACAGAAAGTGAAAGTGAAAGTAAGGGGAAGGGAGGTGGCAGGCAGGTAAGGACACTCATCGGCGTGTTCAACAGAAAGTGAAAGTGAAAGTAAGGGGAAGGGAGGTGGCAGGCAGGTAGGTAAGGACACTCATCGGCCTGTTCAACAGAAAGTGAAAGTGAAATTAAGGGGCAGGGAGGTGGCAGGCAGGTAAGGACACTCATCGGCCTGTTCAACAGGAAGTGAAAGTGAAAGTAAGGGGCAGGAAGGTGGCAGTCAGGTAAGGACACTCATCGGCCTGTTCAACAGAAAGTGAAAGTGAAAGTGAGGGGAAGAAAGGTGGCAGTCAGGTAAGGACACTCATCGGCCTGTTCAACAGAAAGTAAAAGTGAAAGTAAGGGGCAGGGAGGTGGCAGTCAGGTAAGGACACTCATCGGCCTGTTCAACAGAAAGTGAAAGTGAAAGTGAGGGGAAGAAAGGTGGCAGTCAGGTAAGGACACTCATCGGCCTGTTCAACAGAAAGTGAAAGTGAAAGTAAGGGGCAGGGAGGTGGCAGGCAGGTAAGGACACTCATCGGCCTGTTCAACAGAAAGTGAAAGTGAAAGTGAGGGGAAGAAAGGTGGCAGTCAGGTAAGGACACTCATCGGCCTGTTCAACAGAAAGTGAAAGTGAAAGTAAGGGGCAGGGAGGTGGCAGGCAGGTAAGGACACTCATCGGCCTGTTCAACAGAAAGTGAAAGTGAAAGTAAGGGGAAGAAAGGTGGCAGTCAGGTAAGGACACTCATCGGCCTGTTCAACAGAAAGTGAAAGTGAAAGTAAGGGGCAGGGAGGTGGCAGGCAGGTAAGGACACTCATCGGCCTGTTCAACAGGGAGTCACTCAGCCCCCCCATCTTGATGCATTGAAACTCTTAGAGCAAATGATATTAACTCACTCAGTACGGCCAGTCCTCTGTTCTCCTCTACACAGACCCCTCGGATGTCCAGTGGGTGTCTGAATGACCCAACCTTTAGCTTCCGTCGTCAGAATTGTGGTATTCTTTCTCAACATTCACCTCTTCGGTATAAGAGCCTTCCGCTTGCAATATTTTGATGATGGTGGTAATTGGGCTGAAACGCTGTTAACGTCGTCTCTTTCGCCGTTCGTATGGAGAGAGTTAACCCATTCATCTGTTAGTAATCTGATATGATTATTTTGCTGTAACGATGTCAATTGTACTGTAGAAATCAATGTTTGTTTGCCGAATTCGATTAATGTTTGTTGTGTGTTTTTTAGCATCGTATAGTTTATTTATATTTGCCCAGTATATTTTCCATGCGCGTTTATTCTTTAAAGTGGAAGTGAATCTGCGTGCGCGTTTTTGTTTCTGTATTTCTGTATGTATGTGTGTATACATGCACACATGCATACATGCATATGTGAATGGAGCCTGTATAATTATGCAAGTATGTTTGTGTGTGTGTGTGTGTGTTGTTGTTTTTTTCTGTATCTGTTACTGTGTGTTTTTAATAGAAATGGAATAGTGATTTTTGTCATCAGGCTTGCTTTCATTCTTCTGAGTATTTTTTTTTTTTTTTTTTTTTGGTTTTGGTTTCTTTAATGTTGTATGCTGGTTTTATTGTTCTGCTTGTAGTCTGTAGAGGTGTGTATTATACACACACACTTCGTGTTCGCCACTATTGATTTAAAAAAAAAAATATATTATGAGGTAAAATAATAATTCTGATTCTGTTTTTTTTTCCGTCATGCCAGATGGTAACCAGGAAGGAGGAAGCCATTAGAGGGCAGTAACCAGATGCTGATAATGGCTCTGGTGTTTGTTACATGCGATTGCCGCCAGCAAAGCCAGCACACAAAATTAGAAACCGATATTTTAATCAAATAAATGGATTTCTTTTTTTTTTTTTTTTTTTTTTTTTTTTTTTTTTTTTTTTTTTTCTTTCATGTGTATGTACAACGCTGTTTGGCAGAATTCTAGAATTATTTTGTTTACTGACCTTTTCCTTGTAAAGTTTCGTTTTTTGAAATACATAGATGGATTTATAAAGCGTGGTTTTGGTTTGTTTATTTGTTTGTTTGGTTGTTTGTTTGTTTGGTTTTATCTTTACTTTCCCTGAGGGCGTCTCCGGTGTTTGTGTGATTCGATTTTCGTGAAGGCCATCTATAAAGGATTCTGCAGATTGTCAGTAAAATTTCGGGGCTTTACTGAAAGAATGTCGAGGGTAATTATTTTTGTTTTGTTGTTGTTGTTTTTTTCTCGGGTCTTCCTGTAAGCTTCTCGTTCTGTCTTCACTCTCTCTGTCTGTCTGTCTCTGTCTGTCTATCTGTCTGTCTATGTCTCTCTCTCTCTCTCTCTCTCTCTCTCTCTCTCTCTCTTTCACGTATATAGTTGGCTAAACTATTATATATAATAAAGGACTCTTCATACAAAAACAAAACAACAAAAAAATCACAAAAAACACACACACACAAAAAAAACAACCAAACAAACAAATCTATGGCAATGCTCCATCCTATCTGACTTATTTCTTTACTGTAAAAAAAAAAAAAAAAAAAATTACCGACATTCGCATCAAATGAATCTTCGTTTAATTAAACCTAACTTGCAGGGACTTCTACTGAATCTTTCAAACTTGACACCTCATCTTTCATAAAATGTCCTGATCTTGACTCAGTATCATGATAATAATAATAATGAAAAAAAAAAAGAATGTTCGCTGTATAATCACTTCAGCAGTTCTAGCTGCCTGTCTTTGTGTACCTCTTTCTCTTTGTCTGTCTTTGTCCGTCTGTCTCTCCCTTTCCTTGCTGTTTTCTCCTTGTGTGTGTGTGTGTGTTTTTTTTTGTTGTTGTTGGTTTTTTTGGGATTTTTTTTTATAAACAATACTGGTTATTTGTTTTGTACATACACAGGCTATGTTCATGCTTTCAGTTATACCATTTTATTTTCATGTGTATGTGTGTGAGGGTGGGTTTTTTGTGTGTATGTGTTTTAGGGGTGAAGGTTCCTTTTCCTTTTTTTTTTTTCCTTTTGTTGTTTTTCCTTTTCTGTTTTTCCTTTGAGAACTGGATGTGAGCACAAAAAAAACTGTTATTATGCTCACTGCAATGCCCTCGTGGAATAAGATAAAATCGTTCTGTTTCGTTTCGTTTCTTACACGTTGACAGAGACAAACACACACATACATACATACATACTCCCCTCCC
>NC_134894.1:55390129-55392629 GCF_041734735.1 Babylonia areolata | reverse complement strand
ACATATAATTCACCAACTGACGAAACAGGGCATTAAGTAACTTTCTGTTGGGTACCTTCGCACTGTGGAATATCTTCAAATGAGTGGGTAGACCAAGCAGCTAGAAGAGCAGCACGTAATTTCGAAGGCGCAATACAACTTGACATCCAGTTATATCTACATGAATGCATTAGTTGTATAGAAAATGTATCTAGAAATCGATTTAAGAAATTACTTATAGATTCAAATAATCAGTGTTACTAATGTTGTGTAAACACAAAGAATGCAGTTAACCCAAAACATTTTCTAAATTCGACACCAGCAGTACATTCAAGACAAATTACAAGTCTAATGTATGGACTTTGTTTAAATGCCTTTCGTACAAACTTTTCTAAAAATATAAACTGTATATGCAAATAACTGTAAGCCATCTACTCATTCATTGTCCGAGCATAAGACAGTTAATTCCAAAAGATGTAGTTGATGACTTTTCTTCTAATATTTCATGAGCCACTGAACAGATTGTGAATGATTATTCATTGCTTAGAATGTTTTCGGAAATTTTAAACTCCAGTCCAGTTGGTATCCTCCTTTGATGCATTATAATTAATGTTGTTATTTATATTTACATTGTTGTAGGTTAATACTTGTTGATATGCACATACATATTCTCCTTCCCATGACACCTCATTCAGTACACACCACAATCTCTTTAGACTTTTTCTTATAATATACTTTTCCTCTGATACATAACATGAACACTTTTTTACACTAATATTCACATGCATTCCCTTTCCTTTATTCACTACTTTACTCCTTTCCGTCTAAAAATACCTATAGTGAATAGACGTTAAACTGAAGAAAACACACACAGAGAGTTACACAGACACACACACACACACACACACACACACACACACACACACACACACACACACACACACACACACACACACACGTACGCACGCTCGCATGTACATACAGGACAAAGTGCGCGTTCTCACGTGCACCAGCCCACAAAGTGCACGTCAGACGACCAAAGTGCAGCATTGGCTGGCTAAACAAAACAAAAACCTCGGTCATTACCCTAACAGGAGAACTAAATCGATAAAGGACCGCCTGACCAGCAGCTGAATATGACCACTGCTTCAGTAGTGCCACGGCTTACTACGGTGGGTGGGTAGGCCAAAAGACCAACGTTTACTTGGCATCTCAGGTGTCTTGCGAGAGGATGCGGTGGGGTGGGGTGGGGGGGGGGGGGGGGGGCGAGGGGGGCTTCAGTGGATCATGTTTGTATGATAGTCGTGTTCGACTATAACCATCAGAACAGCAGAGGAGGTAACAAATGTTCCGACTGTTTGGGCTGGAATTTGATTATAGTGGAGAGTGTCTTGCCCAGGTTGCATCCTTTCTCTGTCGCTCTCTCTCTCTCGGCCAGGAGGGTTTTTAGGACAGTTGGCGTTGGGGATGGTTCTCAAAGGCTAACTAGCCCCCCCCCCCCCCCCCTCACCCCCTCACCCACCTCCCCAAGGCTGCGGCACTAAGAGCCAGTGCAATTTTGCCTCCTCGTTTGAGAGTCGTAGTCCTTCTTCACAAAAGACTAAGCTGTAATTGATTTCCCATTGCAACAGAGAAACCATTGATGATACAAGCTCTCACTTTGCTGTTGGTCTAATTGTAAACTTATGTCAATTTGTGAAAAATGCTGAGTGTTGGGTCAACAGGTCATGTTATAGCAGTGTAGCAAGTGAAACGACTGCCTTTATCGTCAGCAGACAGTGTCTGCAGTTCAACGTTGGAAAATCAACAGCGGCCATGCACCTGTGGATTGTGTGAGTGGGGGAGGCTGGCTTGAGCATGAGTTACATTAACTCACTCAGTGCGGCCAGTCCTCTCTTCTTCTCTACACAGACCTCTCGGATGTCCAGTGGGTGTCTGAATGACCCAACCTTTAGCTTCCGTCGTCAGAATTGTGGTATTCTTTGTCAACATTCACCTCTTCAGCATAAGAGCCTTCCGCTTGTAATATTTTGATGATGGTAAGTGGGGTGAAACGCTGTTAACGTCGTCTCTTTCGCCGTTCGTATGGAGAGAGTTAATGTTGAATTAATTAGCGAAACATGTCCAACACTGATCGACTTTATCAACCAGTGTTTACTTAAGAATAGTGTATACATGCACATAATTATTCCGACTTAGCTATAATTTACCATGTAAGATATATAACTATTATCAACAAAGTACCAGATAGCTTTGCTATGAAATACCACGTGAGACACATTATTATCAACAAAATACCAGAGAACTTTTTTTTTTTGTCTCACAACAAAACGATGAACATGGACAGAAACTTGGGTGACCTTCAGAAAAGTATAACTTACCAGCAGCAAAAAAGAAACGGATTTTTTTTACCACCCACTGATGTTAATTACGTCATCAACCTTTCCACCAACAGGTACAGACCATACCTTAATGACTTTATAGCCATCAGATACTCTCCGTGTCATTAATATATATTTAT
>NC_134894.1:55382629-55385129 GCF_041734735.1 Babylonia areolata | reverse complement strand
GGCGTGCAGGCTGGGTATGTTCTTGCTTCCGTAACCTACCGAAGGCTGACACGGATCACAGGATCTTTAACGTGCGAACTTGATCTTCTGCGTGCCTATACACACGAAGGGGGTTCAGGCACAAGCAGGCCTTCACTTATGTTGACACGGGAGACCGGAAAAATATCCACCGTTTACCCAACAGGCGCTGTTACCCAGGTTCGAACCCGAGACCCTCAGATTGAAAGTCCAACGCTTGAATCACTTGGCTATTGCACCCGTCACGCACGGACCGGTGCTACGGATAGCTTTATTAGGGGTAAGAACTTTCCTAAGTCTGCTCTGGAAATTTCTAACCGCTGTGCAACTTTGGAACCACAACGGTCGCTTGTGCAAAGGATCGTACCTCTTCTGCCTTCACTGTAAACAGTAAAAACAAGGCTATGTGTTCTCAGCTTAAAATGAGGAGGGTGTGCGTGGTGTGTGGGGGTGGGGGGGGGAGGTGGATTCTTCAGCTTCCAATCTAACCGTCCTTCGAGTAAATATTGCGAAGTGAAAGCGTTGCAAAAAGGAAAAGGGGGGGAAAAAGAAAAGATGCATTGCAGGAACTAACCATTGCTTTCCATTTTGTAAGTGTTTTTTTTTCTTTCTTTCTTTCTTTTTTCTTCTTCTTCTTCTTGTCATATAGCCATCCAGATGTTTGGGATATTGTGCATGAAGGAATTTGATATCTAGATCCATGTTTCATTCCATGTGCTGATGGCTGGAACTATACGTCAGCTGTTTTATTCCCCCCCCCTCCCCTCCCCCCCCCCTCCCCCCGAGTGTTCTATTTCTGGCTCAGAAAAAAATAAATACAGATTCAGAAAAATGTTTCCCCCTTCCCCACCCTGCTCCTACTCTTCCCTTCCACTCCCCCCAGCCCCCCACCCCCCTCCCTTTCCTCCCTTACCTTTCTACTATTCAATGATTATGTGTTTTTTTGGTCGAGGGGGAAAAAAAAACAAATCTGGGAATCGTTAATGGACGAATAAACAACAACAGAAAATAACAACTTGGGTACGCCCACTACACAGTAACGTTCAAGGGTGTGTTCATTTTCAAAAGTTCTCCATCCAACGTAAAACACCTTGCTTCCGGGAAATAAAAGAAAAAATGTGATGAGGCAACGCAGTGTTACAGGTAACAGTGTGAGACACCCTGAGCCCATAGGGCAAAACAACAACAACAACAACAACAACACAACGACAAATTTAATTGCAGTTTTGTTCGGTATTTTCTTAATTTTTGGGTTGTTTTTTTTTAGCCTGATGCTGATTACCAGCACCATACCATGGCCAAATCCCTGGTTGCGGTGATAGACAAGGTGTGTGTGTGTGTGTGTGTGTGTGTGTGTGTGTGTGTGTGTGTGTGTGTGTGCGCGTGCACTGACGCCACAAGGGCCTGCCAGGGGAGGGAGGGACTGGTGCTGTGGGGGGAGGGAATGGGGGGGGGGGGGGCAGAGATTGTTGCAGGGTGCCAGCCTTTTTACCTCTGGCCTGGTTTCCTTCCCGGTGCCGGTTCCTCCAGAGCTTCCTGACCTTCTGCTGAACAGGTTGGCTCTGGTTGTATTCTGGCGGCGGTATGTGTATCCACGCTGTTCTACTAGTACAGTGGTGTTCGGCTGATACGTTTTGTTGAGAAGGGGGTGGGAGAGAAATCTGCACGTTTTTTTTTTGTTTTTTTTTTTTTTTATCGTAGATACAGAAGTGACTGTGTTATATTTGTTTGGAATCTGTCTGTCTGTCTGTCTGTCTGTCTCTATCTCTTTCTCTCCCCCATCTCTCTCCTCCTCTCTCTCTCTCCCTCTCTATCCCCTGTCTCTTGTCTGTCTGTCTCTCTCTTCTCTCTGTCTGTCTTTCTCTCTGTCTGTCTCTCTCTCTCTCTCTGTCGTCTCTCTCTCTCTCTCTCTCTTACCCATCTCTTTAACTTTCTTTATTTCTACTTTCCGTTTCCATCTTCCGCTTCTCTCCTGTTCTTTCATTCTCTCTTTTCTTGTCCCCCTCCTCAGTCCCCTCCTCTCTCTTTTTTCTGTGTATCAATTTGGTCGTCTGTCACTCATTCACTCACTCATTCACTCACTCACCCACTCACCCCCCACTCACTATGTCATGTCAGTAGAGCTTTTACAGCTAATGACATTAAGCATTTCAGTGTTCAGCGTTCACTCACCCACTCACTATGTCATGTCAGTAGAGCTTTACAGCTAATGACATTAAGCATTTCAGTGTTCAGCGTTCACTCACTCACTCACTCACCCACCCACTCACCCCCCACTCACTATGTCATGTCAGTAGAGCTTTTACAGCTAATGACATTAAGCATTTCAGTGTTCAGCGTTCACTCACTCACTCACTCACTCACTCACACACTCTCACTCATTTTCTCACTCAGTCTTCTTTCCTTTCTCTTCCAACAGAGATTGATTCCCCGAAAGAACTCGTTTCATCAGCGCCTTGAATCCTTTAACATGTGCGCCAGC
>NC_134894.1:55372629-55377629 GCF_041734735.1 Babylonia areolata | reverse complement strand
GTAATATTATTATTGTACGAGGCCCCAAGTGTCCTGAGATTATTTCAGTAGATTGAACAGCACGGACACTCATGCGCAAATCAAATCTCCACCAGCACATTTCGCCCACACCGGCACGTCCTGAACATTTTATTTCACTAAGGGGGGAGTGGTAGGGGGAGGGGGGGGGGGGCAGGACGGGAGGAGATGGGTATGGATTCCAGGGGGGCGGGTGTGCCGAAGGGGGTGGGGGGTTGGGGGATGGTGGGGACTCAGGGAGCCGAAGTCCCATTTTAGAATAGGAGGAGGGGAAATGCCCCCCGCCCCCACCCCACCCTTTCCTTTCTAACATTTTTCTATCAATTCTTCTTCTTCTTCTTCTTATGATTATAGAGTTGGCCAATTTGTAAAAAAGAAAAAAAAAGAAGTTTTCTTTGTGTTCCTTCATTTTCCAATTTGTTCTGATTTTTTTTTTTCTTTTTGTCACTTTTTTTTTCGTTTATACTTTTTGTTACAACCATTTTCCTAAACTACTTCTTCTTCTTCTTCTTTGTTGATGGCCTGAGCGTTGGGGAAACAAACAAAGAATTTCTTTTTAATTTACGGCACACGCACAGGTAAAGCAAATAGCGTGCATGGATCAGTTTATTTTAAGACGAAAACGCGTCACAATGCCTTTACGTAATCACAGCTGGTAAAGGAGGCCATGTTCCGGACAATGCCGCAGAGTTACCACCCTTCGACATGTTATTCACAACATAGGATCAATGATGGAAACCATCTTCACATTTTATTTACTGCCAGATTTTGTCAGACAGGTGTAATGTATCTAAAGTATTAGTCCAAGAAAAGTAAGTACTACTAATACTACCTAATTTTATTATCATTAAGAGTAACGTCCCTTGCAGGAGAGCTCGGTCTCTGTCACCTTGAACGCCAACGGTGGTTTCTAAGTAAATTTAAGAAGTTTTCATCTGTCTTCGCTCATGTCTTCAATTGTGTGTGAATCCACAACATCATCAAACATTTGCAGAACATCTTTTTTCCACTTTTCCATCTTACAAACACGACAACAGGGGTACTTACTTTCGGAATTACTTCTTGAGGGAGTGGGCAGAAACACAAACAGTAGCTCTGCTGTAGGCTATGTTGACCCCAATTTGTAATCCTATCCACGCTCGTAGAACACAGGCCATTATCCACCACTTTTCCATCGTCATCGTTTCCTTAACAAAAAAAAAAAAAAAAAAAAAAAAAAAAAAAAGGGGGGGGGGGTAGATCGATGAACTTGGTAACCAGAACTCCAAGTATATATCAAGGCAATGATTTGCTGCAAACCTTCAGGTTTTGTTTGTTTGTTTGGTTGTTTTTTTTTTTTTTTTTTAAAGAAGAAATCGATAAACCAAAGACCCGAATCCTAAGCTAGTGATTTATTGGAACCACTTCTAAATATATACAAAAAAAACCCCACTTTATCATAAATCAAAATTACAAGAATGCCCTTTTTGTTCCTTTTTTTTTTTAAATTTCGTGATCAGTTGGTGATTTACAACGAATGTTTTGTTTGTGTTTTTTTTGTTTTGTTTTCTATTTTATTATGTTTCGTTTTGTTGTACAGCATTTAATCCTTTGCGTGATTACACGTTTTTTTGGGTGGTTTTTGTTTTTTGTTTTTTTGGGGGGTGAGGGAGGGTGAGGGGGGGGGGGGGGTTGGGGTGGCGGAGGGGGTGGATAATTGGAACAAAGGTATTTTTAGGCTGTCGGTCGCCATGTCGTCAAATCAGGTAATTTTCACGCTGCATTGATTAATATGTTTCTGGAGAGGTTAGGGTCTGTTGAGCGGAGACACGCAGTGCATCGCTTAGTGACTGGCAATTAGCCACTTTACACGGCGTTGGCTGCCAATACCGCCCTGGGGAAGAGGGCGAAAAATTAGATGGACCAGAACTAAATAATTTATAACAGCCACTTTAACTTTTTAGTTTAGCTTTTATGCTAGCAACAGAAGCGGAATTAATTATATTGTGTGTGTGTTGGGGGTGGGGGTGGTGGGGGGTACTTTATGCGTGCGTGCGTGGGTGCGTGTGTGTGTATGTGTCCTTGAACATACATACAGAGAGAGATATGATAGTGTGTATAGTGTGTTCATTCTTCAATTTAGCTAGGTTGTTTTTTTTTTTTAAGTAAGGAGAATTCAGGGTAACGCAAAACTGACGATCCTAGATGACCAACCTGAGTTGTCGATGCCTGGCCACCATGTTGTTGTTGGAGTCTCCCGTCGGACCGACGGATGAGTAGGCAGGTAGGCTTATCTGTCGGTGTGTGTACTCATATGGGAGAAGAGGCCGATTCTGGATGCGCAGCACTTCCCACAAGTGTTGCAAGGGAAAACGTCTCCAGAAGTTGAGCCCTGCTTCCTTCGCTCACGCTTCTCCTTAATGGCCAGCATTCTCTTGTTTTCAAACGTCTTTATGCCACTAGAGCACAGCATCCTCCAGCGAGAGCGGTCAAGGGCATCGGTTTCCCAGGAAGCGATCGTTCCGACATTAGCCTGGTTGCCTGACCAGCACATGTGACTTTTTTTTAGTGAGGAGGACTTGTGCAGTCCCTTCCTCACTCTCTCGCCTACCGACGCTCACAGTCCCACAGGTGCAGATACTGCCACGTGTAGGACGGCCTCGGCAGGTGCAGGTTTTTTCTTCGGAGCTCCGTCTCCTAGGGGGACTTCCAGCCAAGGATAAGAGCTCCCCCCTGCCCTTTGGTCATCCTCTTCCGTTGGGAGACTTCACATGCGGCAGGTAGTACTGGGTTACGAGGTACCAGTAGCAAGGGCTATGCCCCTGACCTGACCTGACCAGACCTGGCCTGGCCACCACACATTACAGGCAAACCACTGGATGACTCAGGTGGGACTGGAACCTGCATCCTTTCGTGGTTACAGAACGCCGCTGGCTTACCAACAAGACGACCACGTTGAAGAAAATCATAACTGGTGATTGAATACACCGCTTAAAATCCGAAAAATCGGTGGCCAGATGAGACTGGTGTGGGCCTTGAAAGCTATGTTTTAAATAGTCCAGTTGGTTGTTTATTGTAGGTCCCCACATGAACCTCTTTTCAAATAATAATCTACAGAAGTAGTGCATAAAATATTTGATTATTGATGTTTTTGTTTGTCCTAATCCCGCTTCCCCCGTCCCGCCTCTCACACACACCCTTCCAATATTATGTTTTTTTTCTTTCTCCAATCACTGACACTCACCCTCTCCATGTTAGATTTTGTACTCTATCTTTTCCATATTCTGTTCTCTCTCTCTCTCTCTCTCTCTCTCTCTCTGTGTGTGTGTGTGTGTGTGTGTGTGTGTGTGTGTGTGTGTGTCTCTTCCTTTCTTAGTCCCCTCCCCCTTGCCCCCACCTCCAATCCCCCCTCCCCTCCACCTCAACCGCCCCCCCCCCTTTTCATTCGAATATACAGAAATGTCGATTTCTAATTGATAATAACAATCATCATTATGATAGAAATGATAATAATCCAAATGATAAAATAATGTCATTTATTTTCAGTCTAATATCATCATCTTAGATGAACAGACTATAAATAAATGAACGAAAGCGCATTTGACGTTTTTGTGAATAAGTGCACAGATGCCCAGTATTTCAATAATGATTAACTCACTCAGTACGGCTAGTCCTCTCTTCTTCTCTACACAGACCCCTCGGATGTCCAGTGGGTGTCTCAATGACCCAACCTTTAGCTTCCGTCGTCAGAATTGTGGTATTCTTTGTCAACATTCACCTCTTCAGTATAAGAACCTTCCGCTTGCAATATTTTGATGATGGTAATTGGGGTGAAACGCTGTTAACGTCGTCTCTTTCGCCGTTCGTATAGAGAGAGTTAAACTTCCATTTTTTTCCTTCTTCGTGACGAAGAATGCCTGTAAGTTGTTATCAATGCTGTGGGTCTGCTGGGGAGTTGTTCATTGTACCTGTCCTGACTTGAGCGAGCCAAGCTTTCGACAGTAGCGCATGCGTAATGACGAGTTCGTGAGTTGTTATAAATCCACTCCTTATTGTTGCTGCAACCCTTCATTATCATTCTACCGATCTGATTTGTCACATAGGTCTATTGTTGTGAAGGGTTTCTCATCTTTTTTTTTTTTTTTCTCCCCCAGTAGAACAGAGCCATTCTTATAATTCAGGGCCTTAATCTCTTGCAGCTGTGGAGTGTTTGTAGAAGACTTTTCTGAACCGAGAAATATCTTCCTTTTTTTTTTCTTTTTTTTTTTTTTTTAGTTCCCCTTACAAAGAACAACCAATACAAATCAGTTCCGTTAGCCTCTATGTATTAAGGTGAGACCGTTTTGACAGTCTCAACAGCCTTTTAGGAACCTTCAAAAATTTGTAGGTTTTTTTTTTTTTTTTTTTTTAAATGGAAGAATACCAACCGATCCTCATTATAATAATTGTCATGTTGCAAATGAAAGGTCTCGTCTGTCATTTTCCAGATCTATATAAAGAAGCCTGGTGTGTCACCGCTTCCACAGCCTTCTGAAGATTCAGCTGATCGAAGTCGGCTCGGGTCTTCTTCTTCTTCGTCTTCTTCTTCTTTTTCTTCTTCTTCTTCTTCCTTTTTGTCTTCTTTTTCTTCTTCTTCGTTCGTGGGCTGCAACTCCCACGTTCACCCGTATGTACACGAGTGGGCTTTTACGTGCATGACTGTATTTTTACCCGCCATGTAGGCAGCCATACTCCGTTTTCGGGGTTGTGCATGCTGAGTATGTTCTTGTTTCCATAACCCACCGAACGCTGACATGGATTACAGGGATTGTTGTTGTTGTTTTTTTAAAGTGTATCACAAGTGAGTCTTGAAGGCCTTGCCTCTCTTGTGTTGTTGTTGCTGTTTTTCGTTTTTGTTGTTTTTGTCTTTCCTACTCTCCAACACCTCATGCGGTGAACAGTGAGGAATTATCCATCCTGAATCCTCCACTTTCTCCTTTGGATTTAGAAGAAAAACCGATAGA
>NC_134894.1:55360129-55365129 GCF_041734735.1 Babylonia areolata | reverse complement strand
CTAGTGTGTCTGTTTTCATGTAGTTCTCTATGCGTCTTTGTCTGGACCATCTGTGTGCCTCTGTCAAGCATTCTTTTTCTCTCTTTTTTTCCGGCTCAAGTATGTGTGCGTGCGGTTTTCTCTTACCGTGTATATGAGCACAATTATTTCTCTGTGTGTGTGTGTGTGTGTGTGTGTGTGTGTGTGAAGTAAGCGTTGACTAGTTTGTTTTGGGTTGTTTTTTTTAAATCATTTTCGAAACTATTTTCTTTTTTAGGCGCGGAATCAACCTCAAGATTTTTACGTTAAAGAGCCTGAAAAGTACATGTCAAAGCGAACGTAATCTTTTTTCTTTTTTTTCCAAGGCAGTAGTCTCAGCCCGTGTGTCGTGAGACGGGGTGGTTTGGCTGGCGTCCGTCTGCGCTGGCCGTGCGGGGGCCGGTGTTCACACATCATGAATGTTAAACAACGCTGGCGCTCTGGTTTCGGCACGGACTTCGCTTCGGAACATTTTTTTTAATTGAGGGGGTGTGGTGTGGCGGGGAGGGTTTGAGGGGGAGGGGTTGGGGGAGTGGGGGGGTTGGGTGTTCATCCTGACATTGTCCAGACACAGGTTTTACTGACCTGACCTAGGTCTTTTTTTGTTTTGTTCCTGAGTCGATTGTGTGGTTAGGTTAGTTAACTCTCTCCATACGAACGGCGAAAGCGACGACGTTAACAGCGTTTCACCCCAATTACCATCATCAAAATATTGCAAGTGGAAGGCTCTTATGCTGAAGAGGTGAATGTTGACAGAGAATACCACAATTCTGACGACGGAAGCTAAAGGTTGGGTCATTCAGACACCCACTGGACACCCGAGGGGACTGTGTAGAGGAGAAGAGAGGACTGGCCGTACTGAGTGAGTTAATTAAACAATGTCTGCGATAGTAGCTGAACAATCCAATCCTGGAAAGCAACGCTGGCGCTCTGGTTTCGGCACGGACTTCGCTGCGGAACAGTTTTAATTGAGGGGGGTGTGGTGTGGAGGGGAGGGTTTGAGGGGGAGGGGTGGGGATGAGAGTGGGAAGGGTTGGGGGGATGGGGGGGTTGGGTGTTCATCCTGACATTGTCCAGACACAGGTTTACTGACCTGACCTAGGTCTTTTTTTGTTTCGTTCCTAAGTCTATTATGTGGTTAGGTTAGTTAAAGGTAGTAGTCGTGTGCGTGCTGGTTCATTTCTCCAGAGGGAGAGTGTGTGTTATAGGTTCCCGGAAGTCAGTCTGTCTGTCTGTCTGTCTGACGGGTTCATTACTGTTGAAAACATCGATAAACTTCAAGTTTTTTTTCTTTCTTTTTTTTTTCTGTGGGTTGTGTTTATTATCCCCCTGCTCGTGTCTCACGGTTAGGAAAGAGGGAAAGAGAGAGAGAGGGGGTGGGGAAACGGAGAGAGAGAGGGAAGAGAGAGGAGAGAGAGGGGAGAGAGAGAGAGAGAGAGAGAAGGAGGGAGACAGGAAGATGGAGAGAGAGAGAGTAGAGAGAGAACGAGAGAGAGAGGGGGGCATAGAGAGAGAGAGAGAGGGAGGGGGGGGGGGGTTGTAGAACTGAACACTGAACACTGAAATTTTTAATGTCATTAGTTGAAAAGCTCTAGTGACATAGCAGGTACTAATCAGAACAAAATGGTGCAAAACAGATAAAATGGTACTGAAAGGGGGAAAAAAACAACACAATTGAAACAATATAAACTAATAAGAGATTTGCGGGTGGGGGGAGAGAGATTGGGGGAGAGGAGAGGGAGAGAGGTTTGAGGGGGGGAAAAGAGAGGGGGGGGGGAAAGTGAGGGAGAGAGAGGGGGGGAAGAGGAAAAGGGGGACAGGAAAGGACAGAGAGAGAGAAAAGAGAGAGAGAGGGAGGAGAGAGAGAGAGATGAGAGAGAAAAGGAGACAGAGAGAGAGAGGAAAGAGAGACAGGGGAGGAGAAAAGAGAGAGGAAAGGACGAATGGGAAACGAACAAAACTTTTTTGCTTGTTTGGGTTGTTTCCTGGAAACCGCATCCATTTCCACCACACCCCCCCCCACCCCCCACATCCCACCCCCCTTTCCTTTCTTTGACATGACACTTTCTCTAAATGCACACAGCTTTCCGCACCCCTTTCCCTTTTGTCCCCCCCGGGAAAAGTCACATTCATCCCGGGAATTTATATTGGGGCCTGTGTGTGTGTGCCCTGTTTTGGGGCCCCTTGGTGGGTTTTGGGGTGTGTGGTTGTGGGGTGTTGTGTGTGTGTGTGTGTGGGTGTGTGTTTTGTGTGTGGTGTGTGTGTGACACTTTCTCTCAATGCACACGGGCGCCCCTGCCCCTTCTCGGGCCCCCCCGGGGGGTGTCATAAATTCATCACCAGGAATTTTAATATCGGGTCGTGTGTGTGGGGCCCTGTGGGTGTGTGGGTGTGTGGTGTGTGGGGGGTGTGGTGCACTTCTCTAACCCACCAGCGTCCTGCCCCCCCTTCTTGTCCCCCCCCGGGTAAATTATCTTTCATCCCCAAGAATAATATAGGTCTGGGGTGTGGGTGCCCTGTGTGGGTGTTGTGTGTGTGGTGTGTGGTTTTTGGGTACGTGTGTGGGGGTTGTGTGTGTGTGGGTGGTGTCCTTGGGCTTTTTTTGTTTAAAACTTAGCCACAATTGGGGGTTCTCGACCTGGTTTTAGACGTCTTTCCCGTCAAAGAAAAAAAGGGGGAATTCCCCCCCCCCCCCCCCCCCCAACCCCCCCCCCCCCCCCGTCCCCCCCCCCCCCCCCCCCCCCCCCTTTCTCTCCCCCTCTCTTTTTTTTTTATCTCCCCTCCCCCTCCCCTCTTTTCTTTTTTTTTTTGTTTTTTTGTTTTTTTTTTTGGGGTTTTTTTGGTTTTTTGGGGTTGTTTGGTTTTTTTTTTGGTGTGTGGGGGGTTGGGGGTTTGGGGGGGTGTGGGGGTGAATGTTTTTTGTAAGGGGGGAGAGATGAGGAGGAGAGGGGGAGGAGAGAGAGAGACTGTGTGCATGGGTGTATGTATGTGTGGGGGAGAGAGAAGAGAGAGAAAAAGAGAGGGGACTTGTCCCATTTTGTGAATGTTTGTGTGTTCGTGTGCGTTGTTGGTGTGGGTGTGGGGTTTTGGGTGTGTGTGTGTGTGTGTGGGGGGTGTATGTTCGTGGTGTTTTTTAAATGTGTGTGTGCGTGTGTGTTTTGCTTTGGTGGTGGGGTGTGGTTGTTCGTGACTATCCTTCGTACCAGGGAAATCAAACCCCCTAATCCATCCTTTGTACAACGACACCCCCCCCCCCCCCCCGCCCCAAACCCCACCCCCCCCCTCCCCATATAAATAAGTTCCACCCCAACAGCCCCTTACAGTCGTTGGGTTCTTTCTTTTAAACTATCACAATTGTGGTTCTGGAAAAAAGGTTTAAGCCCTCATTCGAAAAGGGGGGGGGGGGGGGGGGGGGGGGGGGGCGAGAAAAGAAAAAAGGGCTTGGGGGGGTGGGGGGTTTGGGGTGTGGGTGGGGGTGGTGGATTGTGTGTGTTGGGGGGTTTTGGGTGTGTGGGGTGCGTGTGTGTGTGTGGGGGGGGGGGTGGAGTGGGGTGTGGGTTTGTGGGGGTGGGGAAAGTGGGTTTGTTTGGGGGGGGTGCGGTGGGGGGGGGGGGGGAGGGTATGGGGGGGGGTCGTATTCTGTGTCTGGTTTTGGCTGGGGTGGTGGTGCGAGTAGGGTCCCTCGGCCCCCTTTGTCCAATGAAAAAAACCGCTCAGCCATCCCCCCGTGAAAAAAAAACCCTTTTCCAGCAGCAGCTATTTCGGGGAAGTCTTGGAGGACGCCCGGTCTGCCCTTGTACAGAGAGCAATAGCGTAAATGCCCCCGTCCGCTCCACCCGGGCCCTGCCCCCTTTTATTTTGCTACGTCGGGGGGACCGGGGCACCTGGTGCCGGAACAGGGGAGATGGTAAAGGTTTGGTGCGCTGACTTTTAAATTTGATTTTTTTTAATTTTTACGAGAAGTTGGGGGGTGAACTGGTGACGGCATGCATTTTTTTTGACTGTTTGTTTGGGGGTTTTGGTTGGGGTTTTTTGTAGGGGTTATAAATGTTTTTCTTTTGGTTTTTTTGGGTTGTCGGGTTTGGGTTTGGTTTTGTTTGGGGGGTTGGTGCGGGAGTAGGGTTTTTTTTTTGTTTTTTTGGGGGTAAATGGTGTGCCCAGGGGGTGTGTGTGTTTTGTGTGTTTTGTGTGTGTGTTGGTGTGGGTTTTGTGTGTGAGTGGTGTGTGTTGAGTGCGTGTGCGCCCCGGGATTTGAGTGTTGTGTGTGTGTGTGTGGGGTGTGTGTGTGTGGTGTGGGTATGTTGTGTGGGGTGTATATGTGTGTGTGTGTTTGTGGGGTGTTGGGTGTGTGGGTGGTGGGGTGTCTCGTTATTGTTCGGGGATTTTCTTGTTCTTCTTGTTTTTCCCTTTTCTTTCTTCACAGCCCCTAAACCCTTTCCCTATTCTTCACCCACCCTTCCCTGGGGGTTCCCCTCCTCCTCCTCCCCTCCTCCTCCCCCCTTTTTATCCACCCCGGCCTCATATCTTTTTTCCCCTCACCCCCCCTTCCCCAAATTTTTCCTCCTCACCCTTCCCGTGGGCCCTCTTTCTTCTTTTTCCCTTTTACATTTTTTTTGGAAAAATTTACCGTTTCCTTTGGTGACATTTTCCGGCCTGTTGCTGCGTCGGGGGTGAAAAAGGGCGGGGAGATTGTTTTGGGGATTATGTTGTGACAGGGAACGATGCGGCGTTTCTGGGGAGATTGCCCTTTGATTGGGTTTTTACAGGGAAGTAACCCCTCGTTACTGTTCGGGTTTTCGGGAAGGGGGCCCGTTTTCGGGAGAGAAAGGGAAAATTTTTTACGTGCCAAAATTAATCTGGAGGCCATAATGCTGAAATCACTCGTTTTTTCTCATTTTTGGGCGGGGCAGAAAATTTTTAAAGGAAACAGATAAGCCGGGGTTTACCGTTGTGACGTTTTTGGAAACCAGAACACGTGTTTT
>NC_134894.1:55345129-55347629 GCF_041734735.1 Babylonia areolata | reverse complement strand
AATACAAATACAAACACTACACTACACAACACTACACTACCCTTCACTACACAACGCAACTCTACACTACACTACACTACACTACATATTCAACACAACTCAACATATGAGCTGAATTAATACACAACACAACTCAGCATGAGTTGAATTAACAGCGTTCGTTAATAGACTCACTCATCAATAATTAGTTGAATCGAAAAGCGTTCGTTACTAAACTTAAGTCATCATAAAAAAAAATAATGCTCTCTGCACCAAGCCAAATAATAAGCTACCTCCGCAGAGAGAGAGAGAGAGAGAGAGAGAGAGAGAGAGAGAGAGGGGGGGGGGGCACGGCAGGAAAGTTCGTTGCACTCACGGTGGTACACTGTCAACGTGACTCATACATATACATATATACACACACCTACGTCTGGCCATTCCGTCTGGCCTGAACAGTTTATCTACCAGGTAAACCGAAAACAACCTTGTTGATCAGCAATACGTTTACACGGAGAGAGATTGGGGGGAGGGGGGGGGGGAGGTCTGTAAAATCAGTAGTGTCCAGTCTCATGCTGGTTGCTATCGGAAGACGAGAGATGGATGTGCCGTGCGTGGGTGGGTGGTGGAGAAGGGTAGGGGGAGGATATGGGAGGAGGGTGTGAGGGTGGGTGAGAGGGTGTGCCAGCGGGGTGTGGGAGAGGGAAGGTTCTCCTCTCTGTCCCACGTCTGCTGGTCATTTCATTTGGGTGTTGTCTTCTTCTTCTTCTTCTGCGTTCGTGGGCTGCAACTACCACGTTCACTCGTATGCACACGAGTGGGCTTTTTTACGTGTATGACCGTTTTTACCCCGCCATGTAGGCAGCCATACTCCGTTTTCGGGGGTGTGCATGCTGGGTATGTTCTTGTTTCCATAACCCACCGAACGCCGACATGGATTACAGGATCTTTAACGTGCGTATTTGATCTTCTGCTTGCATATACACACGAAGGGGGTTCATCAGGCACTAGCAGGTCTGCACATATGTTGACCTGAGAGATCGTAAAAATCTCCACCCTTTACCCACCAGGCGCCATCACCGTGATTCGAACCCGGGACCCTCAGATTGACAGTCCAACGCTTTAACCACTCGGCTATTGCGCCCGTCATTTGGGTGTTGGAGTGCTTCACTGGTCAGATGCTGCCTGGAAACTTTGCGCGGCACGCTCCCAAAAGTTGTCGTCGTGTCTGTCTGCACAGTGCGGCGGTTTGTTTGGTGAGCTGTTGAGATTCCGCTCCCAGAGGCACCCCCCCCCAACCCCCCATCTCCCACTGCCACCCACCAATCCCACTAGGGAATGATGATAACACTGCCTGCTGATTCTGATTTCTTCGCTTCGGTGCCATGCCGAGCTAATGAAATGGACGAGCGAGAGTTGAGGAGTGAGAAAAGCGTACGAGGAGTTCCTTATGTCTCCCTTCATATCTGTCCCGTTAGCGTTCAAAAGACTGAAAAGAAGAAGAAGAGGAAGAGGAAGAAGAAATTTGGATGCTTCTGAATTGTTTGTTCGCTTCTTTGTTGGTTTTTCGTTGTCAGTTGTTTGTTTGCCACACACATACAGAGAGAGAGAGAGAGAGAGAGAGAGAGAGAGAGAGAGAGCGAGAGGTAGCAGAGACGTGAGTCTCCAAAATCGGTTTTTAATTTTTGTAATATTCTCAAAGGAGGCAAAAACAGTTATTTTAGCTGTAAGTAAGATGATTATATCAGCTAATGTTGCCTAGTTATACTTTTGGAGTTAAAAGACATTTGTGTTTTCTCAACTTTTATGTGACATTATTGTGTATTTTGAAAATGTTTGTTCTGGGCACGAAAAAGTTTATTTTGCAGTAATCCTCCGTGCTCCAATAGGGGTGAAAGGATAATTAAAACTTGAAACTTGTACGTGTACGTGTGTGTGTGTGTGTGTGTGTGTGTGTGTGTGTGTGTGTGTGTGTGAAAGAAAGAAAGAAAGAAAGAGACAGAGATGGTGTGTGTCAGTGTGTTTGTGTGTTTGTAATATAAACAGTCAGACTCTCACCTTTAAAGACAAATCTTTGCCACCAACGTGGCATTTCAGAACAGGATCAAAAAGCATCGACTCAGCCATCCCGCACAGAGCATCCAGTACAGCTGTATGGATCTCTGGCACTCTCAGCACCTGTCAGTCGGCACTCCAGACGGTTCCAAATGAGCCACAGAATAATGGTCCCTGCTGATTAGATTAGCAGCGCCAGGGGCGTGCACAAACTGGCAGCAAAACACAGGGCGAGAGCAAAGCACCACCGCCCACCACCACCACCACCACCACCACGCCCACCATTGATCAGGAACCAAAACTGCTTGCTGTTGATGGGTAAAGAGGAACGATTAGTAACCATCCTCTGCAACCTTCTGTTCTTCCAAGACACTTTCGCGATCACAATTCCCTCTGTCTGTTTGCTTGTTTTGGTGGGTTTTTTTTGTTTTTGTTTGTTTGTTTGTTTGTTTTGTTTTGTTTTCTAAAC
>NC_134894.1:55322629-55340129 GCF_041734735.1 Babylonia areolata | reverse complement strand
GAGAGAGAGGGAGAGAGAGAGAGGTAGCGTCCACAAGTTTGTTTTCAGTGTGGCGACAATACAAAACAATACAATGCAATTTAATCCAATCCAATCCACTCCACCCACTCCACTCCACTCCTCTTCACTCCACCCCACTCCACTCCACTCCAATACAATACAATACAATGCAATGCAGTACAATACAGTACAATACAATGCAAAACAATGCAAAACAGTACAATACAATACAGTACAGTACAATACAGTACAATACAATACAGTACAATACAGTACAATACAATACAGTACAATACAGCACAATACAGTACAATGCAATACAATACAGTACAATACAATACAATGCAGTACAGTACAATACAGTATAATACAGTACAGTACAGTACAATACAGTACAGTACAATATAGTACAATACAGTACAGTACAGTACAATACAATACAGTACAGTACAGTACAATACAGTACAATACAGTACAATACAGTACAGTACAGTACAATACAGTACAATACAATACAGTACAGTACAGTACAATACAGTACAGTACAATACAGTACAATACAATACAGTACAGTACAGTACAATACAGTACAGTATAATACAGTACAATACAATACAGTACAATACAATGCAGTACAATACAGTATAATACAGTACAGTACAATACAGTACAGTACAATACAATACAATACAATACAGTACAGTACAATACAGTATAATACAATACAGTACAATACAGTATAATACAGTACAGTACAATACAGTACAGTACAATACAATACAATACAATACAGTACAGTACAATACAATACAGTATAATACAATACAGTACAATACAGTATAATACAATACAGTAAATACAGTACAATACAGTACAATACAATACAATACAGTACAGTACAATACAATACAGTACAGTACAGTATAATACAATACAGTACAGTACAATACAATACAATACAATACAGTACAGTACAGTATAATACAATACAGTACAGTACAATACAGTACAATACAATACAGTACAATACAATACAGTATAATACAGTACAATACAGTACAATACAGTACAATACAGTACAATACAATACAATACAATACAGTACAGTACAATACAGTACAATACAATACAGTACAATACAGTACAGTACAGTACAATACAGTATAATACAATACAGTACAATACAATACAATACAATACAGTACAGTACAATACAGTACAATACAGTACAATACAGTACAATACAATACAATACAGTACAATACAGTACAATACAATACAGTACAATACAGTACAATACAGTACAATACAATACAGTACAGTACAATACAATACAATACAATACAATACAGTACAGTACAATACAGTATAATACAATACAGTACAGTACAATACAGTACAATACAATACAAAACAGTACAGTACAGTACAATACAGTATAATACAATACAGTACAATACAATACAATACAGTACAGTACAATACAGTACAATACAATGCAGTACAGTACAATACAGTATAATACAATACAATGCAGTACAATACAATACAATACAGTACAATACAATACAATGCAGTACAGTACAATACAGTATAATACAATACAGTACAATACAATACAATACAATACAAGACGATGCTGAACAATGAAATAAAGTGGAGAACAGTACAGTAAACACATGATGCAGTGATACATTATGCAGAATGATCGAAGACTAAAAAACATTACGTCACAGAAACAAACAAACAAACAAACAACAACAACAACAACAACAAAAAAACAAACAGCCACAAGAAATCAACAGTCCACAGGTTCATCACACACTGATGTACAAAATTCAAATAGTATTGTAGTATATTAGCAAATGTTGAAAAAAAAGAAAAAGAAAAAAAAGTCAATATTGAAGGCATGAAGTAAAGGGGTTATTAAAACTGTCAAACTACTCACCACACAGAATACATGACAGAAATGAGAAATAGACAAAGAGAACAAAGAAGCACAGTTATGTCACTGTACATATACAATAGTGATGACAGTTCTGATGCTGATGCGGCAGGCAATAACTAACATCCAATCAATGGCGTGCATGAAATACATGAAAATCACAAACAGGTAGAAAATAAGATGAAACACTTTAGTGTGTGTAAAGGAATAGACCACGCATACATTTGACAAAAAAAGGGCATGATGTTTTTCGGTAGGTTTTTTTTTGGGGGGGTGGGGTGGGGGTGGGGGGGGGGGGCTATTGTTAGAGAGAGAGAGAGGGAGAGAGACAGAGTCTGTCAGTCAGGCTTGATAACAGCATAGCTTTTAAAATCTGATTCATCTCTTAAGTATGCTTTTTCATTCGTATGAACACACTGGATCTTTTCCATTGTCAGATAGCGGTTGATGTGGTTTTTTTAAGGCATGTTTATAGTCAACTGGATGATGTAAGGCGCTTTGAGCAGCATTGGTGCTGGATATCGCGCCATAGAAAAAACTATGTATTATTATTATTATTATTATTACTGTTATTATTCCGCGATGGCACACAAGTCGGAGTACGAAAGTACGAAAGAATGTTATGAACCTGTCACAGTCACGGCTTCCAATCAGCTTTTTCTTCGTCATAGAGTGCTGACCGACTTATTCCTGCCCCCCCCCCCCCCCCCCCCCCCCGCCCCCCCCCGCCCCCCCCTCAATTCCCCCCCCCCCCCCCCCCCCCCCCACGAAATCCGTGGGATGCACGTGCACAGTGACTGACCGCGCGCGTGACGCACGTGCGGGAACTGGGGTGGGGGGGGGGAACGTGACGTTGATCAAAAGTCACACCTTGCCATGCCCGGCCAGTTAATTTTATTAGACTGAGTGATTGAACGGACATCTGCTTCGAATAGAAACCTTCATCTCTTCTTTATTGATTTCTTCGTCCTTTCTTTCTTTCTTTCTTGTTTGGGCGTTAGTGGGGGAGTGGGTGGTGGGGAGGATGGGAGCAGGAGGTCGAGGGTTGGGGGGGGGGGAGCGAGGGTTTGTCGGAAGGGAGAGTGGGGTGGGGGCGGGGAGATTTGGTTGTTGTCTTCACAGTGTGTTCAGAAGTGTTATGTGTGTGTACATGTGCAAGGGCAAAACACACACACACACACACACACACACACACACACACATATTTTCCCCACTAAAGACATATATATATATATATATATATATATATATATATATATATATATATATATATATATATATATATATAGAATGATTCGTGTTCACAACGAGGCGTGGACGTAAATTCACTCTGCGAGTCACGCAAGACGAGTGAATGGGGAAGAAGAAATGTGAATATTGCCCAAAACAGCAAGTTGGTAAACAACTTGTCCAGTTCTCTTTTGTTCGTTTGTTTGTTTGTTTGTTTTGGAGTTATCACGAACCTTTCCTCTGGTCCAGTCCAATCTCCAGACGGACAGACACACAGACACACAGACAAAGAAAGACAGACAAGAGATAATGTGACAGAGATACAGCGAGAAGAAAAGAAATGTGAATACTGCCCGAAACAGCAAGTTGGTAAACAACTTGTCCAGTTCTCTTTTGTTTTGTTTGTTTGTTTGTTTGTTTGTTGTTTTGGAGCTATCACGAACTTTACCACTGGTCCAGTCCAATCTCCAGACGCACAGACACACAGACAAAGAAAGACAGACGGACAGGCATGCATGGAGAGAGAGCGAGAGAGAGAATGAGAGAGAGAGAGGAACTTTCCAGACAGCAGCCCCCCCCCCCCCCCACCAGACAAAAAAAGAAAAGAAAAAAAAAGAAAAGAGACAGAAGAAAACAACACATCCCAGGACAGTCACACACAGCCAGCAGCAAATGAAATGCCACACTTGTTCAACGTCTGTCCGGTTCCCCGACCCCCCCCCTCCCCCCCCCCACCCCCCAACCCCCCCGCCACGCCCCCCTGCTGTCCACAAATATCCCCCCATCCCCCACCCTCCCTTTTCTTACCCCCCTCCCCCTGCCCCCCCCCCCCCCCCCCCATCCCCCCCTCCCTCCATCCTCCCTAGCATTTCGTGTGACCAAAATCTCTTCTTCTCTGAACACCGCGTGTTTGACTGACAGCTCAATTAAGCCCCAGGTGATTAAAAAAAAAAAAAAAAAAAAAAAATCCCAGCTGGAGAGGACTGTAGTGTTCCGCGGAAGGTACATAACAGGAACCGAGAGGTCAGAACAAAGGGACTGGGGGTGGGGTGAGGAGAGGGCAAGGTGGGTGGAGGGGGGGGGAGGAGGAGTCGGAGGGTGTGTGTGTGGGGGTGGGGGTGGGGTGGGGGGGGGATCGGATGAGGATGTGTTGGGTTATAGGTGGTGAAGGAAGGGGGAGGGGGAGGAGGGAAGGGGGGGTGGTGGTGGTGGTGGTGGTGGAGAAGCTGCGTCCATTTTTTTTTTTTTTTTTTTGCTCCACGAGAGGTATGACGTATGACACATATGTTTGTTGTGAGCTTTTTTTTTTTCTTTTTTTTTCTTTTTTTTTAAAAAGAAATATAGATATTTGATTGGTTTGTTCGTTTCTTATACACACACACACACACACACACACACACACACACATATATATTCTATATATATATGCACATGGAGAGAGAGACATTATTTAAGATATATGTGTATATGTATCTGTGTATAAGAGAGAGAGAGAGAGAGAGTTTAAGAAATAATGTGACATAGTCTATGTGGGTCCGTCTATGTGCTTTTGATTCCTTCGTGAAGCAGAAACTGTTGCGAGTGCTTATATACCAGCAGAATCTGGAAAGTCTGTATCTGTAAGGAGCGTAATTATTTTCTTCAACCATCTGTCTATCTGATTGGGTAAGGAACACGCTGCATGCTCATAATAATGTCATTATCCGTCAAAGTCGCAATCATGACAGTAGTGACTCCAGACATCAACAGCTTATAAATTCTTAATGTTTATCCGTTATCGTTGGATTTTTTTTTCTTAAAAATAAATAAATAAATAACACACACACACACACACACACACACACACACACACACACACACACACACACACAAGAAGAAAGTAAACTGTTATGTTGCGAATTGTGATTTTATTTGCTCTTAATTTTTTTTTCCACAACCCCAATTCTCCTAGGAATAATGTAAACAAAACAAAAACAAACAAACAAAAAAGATGAAGAATAATCTTTGTGGTTTGATATCGCTCTTGTGATTTCACGCCATTTCCCCCCCCCCCCCACTCCCCCCACCCCCCCCCCCCCCGCGCCCCCCCTCCCTCTGTGTGTGTGTGTGTGTGTGTGTGTGTGTGTGTGTGTCTCTCAGTGTCTCTCTGTCTCTGTCTGTCTGTCTGTCTCTCTCTCTTCCGCTGTCTCTCTCTCTCTCTCTCTATCTCACTGTGTCTCTCTATCACTGTCTCTCTCTGTGTGTCTCTGTCTATGTCTGTTTCTCTCTCTCTGTCTCTCTCTGTGTCTGTCTGTCTGTTTGTCTCTCTCTGTCTGTCTCTCTCTCTCTCTGTGTCTGTGTGTGTGTGTGTGTCTCTCTCTCTGTCTCTGTGTGTGTGTCTCTCTGTGTCTCTGTGTGTGTGTGTCTCTCTCTGTCTCTGTCTCTCTGTCTCTGTCTGTCTGTCTCTCTGTGTGTGTCTCTCTCTATCTCTCTCTCTCTCTGTCTCTCTGTGTCTCTGTGTGTGTCTCTCTCTGTCTCTCTGTCTCTGTTTGTCTGTCTGTCTGTCTCTCTCTCTCTCTCTCTCCCCCCCCCCCCCCCCACCCCCCGCCTTCATTTTATTTTATTCCTTTCCTTTGCCTGCCTCCTCGACGCGCGTCCGTGGATTTCGGGCGTAATTAATTGCGAAAGAAGCCTTCACAGGCGACAAGACATCACATCGCACACTGCACTGTGACGTCTGGTTGTCTCAGTGCCGAGGGGCTGTACTGGGCCGGACTCGGGGGGAAAAAAGATGAAAAGGCAGAACAAGACAATCACACCGAAGCCTTCCAGACAAGGGGGGGGGGGGGGGGGGGGGACAACAATGCTTCGAAGCCGCCTTGCCTCCAGCCCCATAATAAGAAAACAGGGCAGTGAAACGTGGTATGTGTGTGTGTGTGTGTGTCGGGGGGGCCGGGGGTTGGGGGGGGAGGTATAAGATAGAGAGGGGGGCCGGGGGGTAGGGGGGTGGGGGGGGGGTGGAGAGTGAGATAGAGAGAGAGAGAGAGAGAGAGAGAGACGTGCGTGGGATGGGCAGAGAGAGACAGAAGAGTGTCGGAGGGACGGAGGGGGAAAGACACACACACACACACACACACACACATATATATATGTATATATATATATATATATATATATATATATATATATATACAGAGAGAGAGGCACGGAGATGGGCTGAGAGAGAGAAATACAGAGAGATGGAGGGAGAGAGAGAACGATAAGGGGGGTGGGGGGGGGGGGGGGGGGGCAAGTAAAGGGTGGTGGGGGGAGGGGGAGGCAGACAGAAAAACTCGGAGAAATACAAATCGCGACCCAGCTCCCTGCCACCACCACCAAACCCCCTCCCCCGCCCGCACACACACACACACACACACACACACACACACACACACTAACACTAACGCCCAAATATGAAAGAAAGAAAAAAAATAAAGAAAGAAAAGATGAAGGTTTCGAAGCAGAGAGAGAAAGAGAAATACAGAGACGGTTATTAAAAATATATATATATATTTTTTTTTAAATAGAGAGGGGGGAGTGGGGGTGCGGGAGAGAGAGGCGCAGTCAGTCAGCCACAGAGACAGACAATAGAAAAAGCCAACAACAAACCAAATACCCTAAGTTATCACAGAGAGAGAGAGAGAGACAGAGACAGAGACAGAGAGACAGAGACACAGAGAGATTGAGACAGAGAGACAGACACACAGAGATTGAGACAGAGACACACAGAGAGAGACAGAGACACACAGAGACAGAGACACAGAGAGAGAGACACACAGAGACACAGAGAGAGAGACAGACAGACACAGAGAGAGACAGAGACACAGAGAGATTGAGACAGAGAGATTGAGACAGAGACAGAGACACACACAGAGAGAGACAGAGACACACAGAGACAGAGACACACAGAGACAGACATATACATAGAGAGACAGAGACACAGAGAGATTGAGACATAGACACAAAGAGAGAGAGACACACAGAGACAGAGACACAGAGAGAGAGAGAGAGACAGACAGACACAGAGAGAGACAGAGACACAGAGAGATTGAGACAGAGAGATTGAGACAGAGACAGAGACACACACAGAGAGAGACAGAGACACAGACACAAAGAGACAGGCATACACAGAGAGAGACAGAGACACAGAGAGATTGAGACAGAGAGAGACAGAGAGATTGAGACAGAGACACACAGAGACACAGACAGACAGACACAGAGAGAGACAGAGAGATTGAGACAGAGACAGACACACACACACACACACAGACAGAGCGAGACAGAACATCCTCCCGACCCCGCGACATACTATCCCCTCCCCCCCGTCACCCCCTTTCCTCCTCGCAGAGTTCATTACTTCCTTCCTTCCTGCTGACAAAGGAAGTTCGGGAACTTCCAAGGCGCACGGTGGGCATTCTTCACATTCTTGGTAGCCGGTGGCTGTAGTCATAGTAACAAGGCGCGTGGCACGCACGCACGTACGTACGTACGCACGCCCCCTTCCCTGGTAGTGTGTATTGGGCCAATCTGAAATAGGCTTTTAGCGCTCTTGAAAGAACTTCAAGTTTAACGAGGTACATCACCACAGCCGCAAAGTAGGATGGAACGGTTGTTGTTGTTGTTGTTGTGTGTGTGTGGTTGTGGTTGTTGTTGTTGTTGGTTGTTTGTGTGTGTGTGTGTGTGTGTGTGCACGCGCGCGCATGCACGTGTGTTCAGTTGATTAACTCTCTCCATACGAACGGCGAAAGAGACGACGTTAACAGCGTTTCACCCCAATTACCATCATCAAAATATTGCAGGCGGAAGGCTCTTATACTGAAGACGTGAATGTTGACAAAGAATACCACAATTCTGACGACGGAAGCTAAAGGTTGGGTCATTCAGACACCCACTGGACATCCGAGGGGTCTGTGTAGAGGAGAAGAGAGGACTGGCCGTACTGAGTGAGTTAAAATCATATTCTAGAAACAGAAGATTCAGCATACAAAACAAACAAGTGATTCCTACGAAATTCTTTTTCTTCATAAAGTAGAATTTTAGATATAAATTTTTTTTTTATTAAAAGAACCTCTAAAATGTTACTATTTTCTGTGCTGTTTCTTATGTTTTGTTGATAATGTTGTTCTTACTCCCTTCTCCGCTTTTCGACGTATCTTCTCTTAATCTTCGACTCACGTAGGCCGAAGCACTCCGCCTGCAAAATCTCTCCTGACACGGCAAAGGGCCAGCTCGATAGTCCCCCGTGTCGATAGTCCCCACCCATATGAAGGGGTATGAACAGAACATCTTTCTTTGGAAAGGAAGCAATAATATATATATATATATATATGTGTATGTGTGTGTGTGTGTGTGTGTGTGTGTGTGTGTGTGTGTGTTAGAATATAAGCATGAAAACAAAAGTGCTGAATTGGAAAGATCTAGAAACAGTCGAATAAGCCGAAAAAGTCACTTTTTCGTCTAGACAAACGAACTTTGTGTTATCACTGACTGTCGACACATATCCACTCACACCATCCACACATCCCCTGCACCCCCGCTTCACACACACACACACACACACACACACAATGGTCTTCAGTGAAGAAAGGGCCACGCTCACCCTCACCATGATATTATGCCGATCTTGGAAGCAGATTCTGATATCATTTGAATGTAACTGTGGATAATAGAGTAATCGGAATAAAGTTGAAAGATTGATTTAATTCTCCGTATCACACACACACACACACACACACACACACACACACACACACACACACACACGGCACCAAAGACAAATCTCTAAGACAATTCCATGCAGGTTCTGCACTTTATGTACTGGAACAAAGACCACCATCGGCGAGAACACACACGCACACATTGAAATCATTGAGCACCCAGATTCTCGACGTGTTGGACCAGCGTTACTTTGCAGTGCCTGACATGGTGCTAATGTACTCCTTCCAAAGAATATTTCGTAAATCTGGGCTGGATTCAGGCAGCTGTTCTTTGGCAAAAAAAAATAGGTTCCTGCATTTACCTTTTTCGCCCCCAAGCACGAATCGTTCCGCCTATACAGTTAGCTATTTTGAAGCGCAACCAGTACGCTTTCCTTGCCTCGATGTGATGCTTGTAGCATGTGTATGCTGGCGGGAGCGTGTCGATACTCCCCCCGTGTCGATACTCCCCCGTGTCAATACTCCCCCGTGTCGATACTCCCCCGTGTCGATACTCCCTCCGTGTCAATACTCCTCCGTGTCATACTCCCCCGTGTTGATACTCCCCCGTGTTGATACTCCCCCGTGTCGATACTCCTCCGTGTCATACTCCCCCGTGTTGATACTCCCCCGTGTCGATACTCCTCCGTGTCATACTCCCCCGTGTTGATACTCCCCCGTGTCGATACTCCCCCGTGTTGATAATACCCCGTGTCGATACTCCCTCCGTGTCAATACTCCTCCGTGTCATACTCCCCCGTGTTGATACTCCCCCGTGTTGATACTCCCCCGTGTTGATACTCCCCCCGTGTCAATACTCCCCCGTGTCAATACTCCCTCCGTGTCGATACTCCTCCGTGTCATACTCCCCCGTGTCGATACTCCCCTGTGTCGATACTCCCCTGTGTTGATACTCCCCCGTGTCGATACTCCCCCGTGTGTGTGTGTGTGTGTGTGTGTGTGTGTGTGTGTGTGTGTGTGTGTGTGTGTGTGGTTGTTGCTGCTGCAGTTGTTGTATTCTTCTTCTTCTTCTTCTTCAGTTTAGCGTCTTTTAAACATAAGCACAACTTTGATTAAGCAGAAAGCATTGTCAGTCACAAATAATTATATACATACATCTGTATTTGACTGTTTTTGGATCTTTGTGAGAGGGATTATCGACACGGGGGAGTATTGACGCGGGGGAGTATCGACTCGGGGGAGTATCGACTCGGGGGAGTATCGGGCTGACCCCTATGCCGGCAACTGCCGTACAAAATGACTAGCGAGAGCTGACACATGACAGTTAAGATAAGAAAAGATAAGATAAGAATAACTTTATTATCTCCACCTGGAGAAATTTGGTCAGGTGCATTATCACAACATAGACAAGTAAACAACATGGGGACCATAACTGTAAAAGTCAACAACAGCTTTTACGAATATTACGAAGATACAAATGTAAAAAAAAAAAAAAATATCACATACACCGTTTCATACATACATCCACACACTGCAGGTAGTAACTAGTATTCTTAATGTAAAAACAGAAAGAATTAAGAAACATTATTTGAATAGAATTATAAACATAGCCTACTATACTGCACATTGATTATAATAGACAGATAAGATAAGAATAAAGATAAATTGCGGAAAACCGCAACCAGATAATCAGCACACACCCGCACCCTCACTCCCCCCCCCACCCCCACCCCCACCCACCCCACTCACGCGGATTACTTGATTAAACAATTTCTTCTGGAGTTCTACAATGTCGTTCGTGTATGTTCGTTTACTTCACTAAATAAAGCATGATGCTTATAGACATACTCTGTAGAAGTCAGTGACAGGGATTCTTCTGGTAAGAAAAACAAAAAGTTGCTTGATTTATATTATTTGATCTGGATCAGTTACTGTTGAAAGATATGAAGAAAGAAAAGGCTAAAGAATTGTCGATTAGTATACGCATAGCATACTACGTGGCTGAAAAAAATAAATCGACACGCTTTCACCACAGCTACGTACAGCCACGTTCAGCCTATTAACTCTCTCGATACGAACGGCGAAAGAGAAGACGTTAACAGCGTTTCACCCCAGTTACCATCATCAAAATATTGCAAGCGGAAGGCTCTTATAATGAAGAGGTGAATGTTGACAAAGAATACCACAATTCTGACGACGGAAGCTAAAGGTTGGGTCATTCAGACACCCACTGGACATCCGAAGGGTCTGTGTAGAGGAGAAGAGAGGACTGGCCGTACTGAGTGAGTTAATAAGAGATACACATGCAGGAAAAGTACGCGTTTTTCTCCTACTTCACCGAGTTGGCCGTTCGCAACTCTGGTTTCTCGTCTCTAAATTGGTTATTAATTTTCTCTTCCATTGTTTCCCATGCATGTCGTGTTCTTTCTTTCTTTCTTTTTTTCTTTTTTTTTTTCTTTTTTTTTTTCCTTTTTTTTTTTCTTTCTATTCTTCCTGTGCTGTTTGCTTACGGACATGGCACGTGCTTGTCTGGAGATTGGATCAGGAGGGGGTGTTAAATTGACAAATCACGCCTGAGAGATAGAGGGGAGAGAGAGAGAGAGAGAGAGATCTGGGATTGGAATTTATTCATTAAGGCCAAAAGCCCCCCCCCCCCCCCCCCCCCCCCCCCTATAAGAAGGGGTATGAACTGAACCTCTTTTTTTTTTTATAAAGGAAGAAAAAAATATTTATATATGTTAGAATATAAACATGAAAACAAAAGTGCCGAACTGGATCACGCGTAAGCTATGATTATCAATATCACACACAAAAACAGTAGTACCATGTCAAGAGTTGACAATTTCTCTATTTTTGTTTTTTGTTGTTTTTTTTGTTTTGTTTTGTTTTGAATGCTTGATATAAGAGCATGACATGTTTTTATACTACAAATTCATTTCCAGTAGAGGTAATGAAGGTTTAAAGTCACTAGACTAGAGAGAGCGAGCGAGCGAGCGAGAGAGAGAGAGAGAGAGAGGGTGATTATCTAGTTCTGGAGTTAGTATTCCTTTCGCTGAAGGGAAATGCTTATTCTCGAGTCATTGGGATCGACACGACACATGTAATAATAATAATAGATACTTATATAGCACACTGTCCAGATATCTGCTCTAGGTGCTTTACAAAAACGCTTTGTCAACATAAAACATTATATCTATGTTACATACACACACCAAAATATGACTACACACACACACACACACACGCACGCACGCACGCACGCACGCACACACACACACACACACACACACACACACACACACACTGCGTACATACATTTTAACAATACATGTGTATCTAACAGCTACCCTAACACATACGCACACATAGGCAGGCACAAACTTACATAAACGCACGCCCACACAATACACATTCATATACATGCATGTAGTTATGTATACATACATATGTATACATACATAGTCAAGCACAGCTAACGCAAAGGAAGTGGACCTGCCACAATTGAACTTACTGCTGAGGGAAAAGGTGAGTTTTGAGACGAGGTTTAAAAGATGCGAGGGAATCAGAATGACGGAGGTTATCAGGGAGCTTGTTCCACGTCTTTGGCGATTGAAAAGAAAACGATCTGTGTCCATAGGTCTTACTTCTGAGTTAAGAAAGATACTTGGGGCCAGATCCATTGACTGCAGAAAAGGTCAGAGTGGATAGCTTGTGTGTTCGAAGTAATTATACGAGTGGAAGAGAAACAAATGTCATAGAAAGAAAGCATCCATATGAGGGAAAGAGAGAGAGAAAGGTGTATAGAAGTGGGAAAGGGGAAGAAAAAGAGTGTCCCTGACGGACAGTCTGAGAGAGACAGACAGACAGACAGATACAGAGAGAGATTGTCATACTTCCTTATCTTTTGTCTTTTTACAAAAAAAACGAACACCACACACACACACACACACACACACACACACACACACACACAGATTGTCACATCTCCATATTTCTTGTCTTTTTTGCTATAAACGAACGCATCAGAGAGAGAGAGAGAGAGAGAGATTGTCACGTTTCCTTTTTTTTTCTTTCTTTTTTTTTTCTTCTTTAAATAAACGAACACACCCTCAAGCCATTGTAACTCCTGAAAGACGGGTGAATCCAGGAGGTGCCAGACATTCACACACCGAATCTGTGCAAAGCAGTAAAAACAAGGAAACCCCGACAGTTACAGACCAAAATAACTCATATCAGGCACGTGTAGAAACGCTCTTTTGTTTCCTGCCCCCGCCCATATGGACACTGATAGCAGACAGTGATGTCGCTGCTGAACTGGCCACTATGCCCCTCGATCGTGTTTGGTGGGGGCATGTGGAAGAGGAGGGGTTTGGGTGGGGGTTTAGGAGAGGAAGTGAAGAGGGAGGGGGATTATCGAAGGTACCCATTAGAGAGAGAGAGAGAGAGAGAGGAGGGGGAGGAGAGGAAGTGAAGAGGGAGGGGGATTATCAAAGGTACCCATTAGAGAGAGAGGGAGGGGGGAGGGGAGGAAGTGAAGAGGGAGGGGGATTATCAAAGGTACCCATTAGAGAGAGAGAGAGAGAGAGAGAGAGAGGGGGGGAGGAGAGGAAGTGAAGAGGGAGGAGGATGATCAAAGGTACCCATTAGAGAGAGAGAGAGGGGGGGAGGGGGGAGTGAAGAGGGAGGGGGATGATCATAGGTACCCATTAGAGAGAGAGAGAGAGGGGGGGAGGGGGAGTGAAGAGGGAGGGGGATGATCATAGGTACCCATTAGAGAGAGAGGGAGGGGGGGGAGGAGAGGAAGTGAAGATGGAGGGGGATTATCAAAGGTACCCATTAGAGAGAGAGAGAGGAGGGGGAGGAGAGGAAGTGAAGAGGGAGGGGGATTATCAAAGGTACCCATTAGAGAGAGAGAGAGCAGGGGGGGGGGGACGAAACGAATTTTTATTTCACGAGGGTAGGGGAGTAAGCATAGCTACTTCTTTTTTTTATAATCCAGCCCTCAACACACAGAGAAAAAGAGAGAGACAGACAGACAACACACACACACACACACACACACACACACACACACACACACACACACAGAGAAGGGGGGGGGGACACTGAATACTCAACTCTGAACTTTGAACACTGGTGTAGCCGTGGTCCCGAGTGGTTTATTATAAAAGGGGACGATACAAAAGAATTAATGATGATTTACTGAATTAAAGGACAGAAAATATGCACGCACTGGCCCAGGGACATATAGCAGGACAGTCACAAAAGGGTTTTTCTATGGTTTTATTTACAATAGTTAAATAAGTAAAGAAAAAGGGAAGAAGAAGAAGAGATAAGAAGAGAATGCAGCTATATGGTGATGCTGGCCGTTGCAGCAGCACATACAAAACACAATCTCTGTGCGACACAGCAAGAGAGAGAGAAAGCAGGCTCTGGCCAGTAACTGGCCAGGTGGAAAAGTGACCAGTCATCACCTACTGTGGCAAGTTAAGCGAACTGCAATGACGCCCGAGTGTGCTGCGAAGCAAATCGGCTCCAATCGGGCCAAATTTAATTAGAACTGTGTTTGTTACAAGGTGTTCAGTGATAGATTTCTGAATGATTCATGAACCGATTTACAGCGGATTGGTCGCAAAAGCTCAACACCTACTTTTTAATGAGTGTAAAATAAAGTGTTGATTATTTAAGATAAATTTATAGTCTTGATTTAAGTCACCTGAAAAGGGTTGTTTTAGCGAGCTTGTCGCTGAAAATTATAAACTGCGTTAAATCAGTTTAACATAGGCAAACACAAATGGTATAGATTTAAAGATGGAATTGCAACGATTCAGCCAGTACATAATACTTGCAGTTTACTCATCCGACCAAAGAGATATTTAATTAAATACGGTGTATCAGAAACACTGTTTTCAACTCAGCCAAAGCCATCAAGCAACCATAGGTGTGCAGTGATTGTCGTTGAGTGTCGACAGTGAAAATCGGCTTTGAATCTTCTAGATACCTGATCTATTCTCATCCAAACACAGTAATGGTGTGGTTTTAGTTTCCAACAGCAGTCACATACACAACTGTAGACTGTAGCGTTATGTGTGACGAGAAAGACAAAATGACGTAAGCTTAGCGTCAGTTGAAATCTTTACACTGACGAACATTAAACTGAAATCAAGTATGCTTCTAGCTGATTAAAGTGTGTGTGTAAGCACAACAAATATAATATTGCAGTGAATGATACAGAGACTTGATTTAATAGATGTTTAGGAGCAGCTGTTTAAAAGGGGCTTTGCAATTACAATTCGAATGGCGCCGCATTCTGTGCGGGTCGTTGAAGACCTGCAGGTTAGTTGCAAAAAAGGCGTCTGCTATGAAGCTTGTGCGTGAAGCAGTTTTTGAAGCCAGTTGAGTGCTTGGCTACACTGAAATGTTTTATATCATTAGCTGTGGAGCTCTTGTGACAAAGGAGGGGTGGGGCTGGGGGAGGGGGTTGGGGGTGCAAATCAGAACAATAATGGTGCAAAACAGATAAATGAAACAGAACAGAAAAAAAGAGAAGATTTGGAGTCAAATAAGATAAACTTTTAAGAAATAAGAGTCACTTTGACATTTTACTGTCATTAGCTGCTGAAAAATCCATGTGGCAGGGAGGTGTTTGCTTTTTTTCCACCCGAGAAATGAGAGAGAGGGACAGACAGACAGACACACACACAGAAAACAGGACACAACATGCTATCAATGCTTTTTCCATTCCACTGTCTACCTTTTTGTAACGTTGGGGACGACACATGCTGGGTCACTTCAAGGGACAGAACAAAAACAAACAAACAAAAAAAAAAAAAACAATATTGCCTCAAATCGTTTCCAGTGCAGGCAGAATGCTTTGTGTTAGAAAAAAACGTATGGGATTTTGTTTGTTTGTTTTTTTGTTTTTGTTTTTGTTTTTTGTTCGTGTTCGCAATTAGCTGAGGACCTCTGATAAAGACAATAATGGCTTGCCCAAAGGGACATGATTATCATGAGCATGTTTCGCGTTTCCATATTTGAAATTTTACGAACTGTTTCTCGTATGCTTTTTGATTGTTTTACTTTTCTTAAAGTCTGTGTTTACTTTCGGAGATGGCATGACAGTTTTGGGTGGTGTTAGATTGTGAAGAGGATGGGAGTGAAAGAAATGTACACATGTTTTTTTGTTTGTTTTTCTTTCTTTTTGTTTTTTTTTTTGTTTGTTTGTTGTTGTTTTTTGTTGTTGTTTTTTTGTTTGCTTTTTTGTTGTTGTTTTTGTTGGTAAAATGGATACGGAGAAAGTTGTTTACGCCAGGACATCACAGGAACATAATGACGAAACCATAAGATAAATAAATATGGCTCAGAAGAGGAAAATGAAATAGAGACAGACAAAAAGATTGTACACTCAAAGGTAATTCTCAAACCATTGCTTGGAAACCGTGCATCTCAAATAAATGTGGCAGACATGCGCACAGACATTGTGCAGTTAAAAGAAATCGACTGCTATGGACCGAAATAACTCTCTCTCTCTCTCTCTCACACACACACACACACACACACACACGTGTGGAAACGCCCTTTTCACCCCTCCCTCCCCCATCCCATATGGAGAACTGATAACAGGGCTGCGGCTGCTGCTCTCTGCATTAGTTGATAATTATGGACCTGATGCTTAGCGTGTGTGTTGAGGGGAAGGGGCGGAGGAGGAGGAAGCGAGTGGCTATGGAGTTTACTAGTCAACAGTACCTGTTTCCCATCGTTACATTTCACTGTACTTACGTGCGGTTTTTTTTTTGCAATGAAAGGTAATATCATATACAGAGTTCATACCAGCGCATCACGATGCCCCAACAACAACAACAAAAACCACAAAAACAACAAAACTCGCACATGCGCATAAGGACGCATATACACGACACTTATAAACAGCAGAGGACCAACAACTGACCCAAAAAAAGAAAAAATGTATATAATTTTATATGTATGATATTCATTCGTGTCCGACTGTGACCATCAGAACAGCAGAAGTAAGGCAAATGTTGTCCTGACTATCTGGGCCAGAATTTGATTACAGTGGAGAGTGTCTTGCCCAAGTTACATCCCCACTCTCTCGGGATCTCTCTCTTTATGATAGTCGGCGTTGGTAAGGTTCCCAAACGCCAACTCGCCCCAAAGGCTGCAGCACTAAGAAATAGAAAAGAAAAAGATATATCAGTCCTCTTCTCATGTTCCACTTTCCACCACTTTTTACCGCAAACGTCTGAATGTGCCCCGTCACTTCTAGGCGTATTAACTCAGTACGGCCAGTCCTCTCTTCTCCTCTACACAGACCCCTCGGATGTCCAGTGGGTGTCTGAATGACCCAACCTTTAGCTTCCGTCGTCAGAATTGTGGTATTCTTTGTCAACATTCACCTCTTCAGTATGAGAGCCTGCCACTTGCAATATTTTGATGGTGGTAATTGGGGTGAAACGCTGTTAACGTCTTTTCTTTCGCCGTTCGTATGGAGAGAGAGTTAAAAACAACAACAACAAAAACTGCATCAAATTGTTTCCAGTATAGTGCATCAAATTGTTTCCAGTGCTGACAGAACAAAAAAACACATCGTATCAGGAAGCGTGGGAAGCGATTTCTAGTCGTAGCAGTTGGC
>NC_134894.1:55305129-55312629 GCF_041734735.1 Babylonia areolata | reverse complement strand
GCCTTATAAAAAGAAATAATCCATAATTAATTATCTAATTATTGTAAATAATTTATATACTACGGTGTTTGTACCTAATCGTCTAACTGCTTAACAAAGCATTTTTATAATATTTGTATGTATTTATGATACATATTACATTGAATAATTACTAAACTACTTTGCAACTCACTAATTAACTCAACGACTGATTAACTCACTTACTAACCAACCAACCAACCGGCTAAATTGTATAACATCAGCTCGAACGTTGTGCAAAGTGGGTTTGCATTTCTTTCTTTCTTTCTTTCTTTCTTCTTCTTCTTCTTCTTCTTCTTCTTCTTCTTTTTCTTCTTCTTCTTTTTCTTCTTCTTCTTCTTTTTAGTGTATAAACACTTCATGTTTTAAAACATGTGGAGAAAATGTCTTATGTAGTGAACAAAATATAACACTGGGGTAAAAACAACAACAGCTATACTCAGGTGTAATAAGACTGGATCTACCTGTCTGTCTGTCTATCTATCTATCTATTTATCATAATTATATTTATATATATATATATATATATATATGTGTGTGTGTGTGTGCGTGTGGGTGTGTGTGTGTGTGTGTGTGTGTGTGTGTGTGTGTGTGTGTGTGTACCCCACACTCAACAAATGTACAGACGATACCACCATTGACAATAAGAAAAACTCGTTATATATATATATATATATAATATATATATATGGTGATTCAGAGAGGTGTGTGGGGTGGAGAATTGGAACGCTAGCAATTTTTGGAAAAAGTTAAAACATGAAGAATGAAAAAGGTTGACAAACGAAAACAAAACAAGGATAAGAGGAAACATGTTTTCTGCCAGGGGTGAAATGTTTCTGATTAATACAAGAAAGAGAGGGAGGAGAAGGAGGGGGTTGGGGGGGGGGAAGAAAAGGGAAGACGAGAGAGCGTGTGTGTGTGTGTGTGTGTGTGTGTGTGTGTGTGTGTGTGTGTGTGTGTGTGTGTGTGTGTGTGAAGGGAACATGAGAGAGAGACACTCGTTCTTAGTTTAGCTACGCTTTTTAGCAGAAGCAGGCGGAGAGAGACAGACAGACAGACAGACGGACAGACAGACAGACAGACAGACAGAGACAGAGAGAGAGAGAGACAGAGAGAGACTCCCAGACGCACGTTTCATCTTGTCCGCCTAGACCCGGAGGAGAACCAAATTTTCCACTTGTATGCTTGGGCATGTGAGAAGGGAGGGTGAAGAGCAGAAAAGAAGGAAAACAAACAAAACCAACCATATCATCGTGTTTTCCGCTTGCCCTCCCCCCTTACAAATCAACAACAACAGTACACAAGAAAAAACAAAAAAACGAATAAAATTATGAAAGAAAAAAAACGAAAGAAAAACAAACGGGCGCAACAGCCGAGTGGTTAAAGCGTTGGACTTTCAATCTAAGGGTCCCCGGGGTTCGAATCTCGGAAACGGCTCCTGATGGGTAAAGAGTGGAGAGTTTTCCGATTTCCCAGGCCCAGGTCAACATATGTGCAGACCTGCTTGTGCTTAAAGATCAAATACGCACGTTAAAGATCCTGTAATCCATATCAGCGTGCGGTGGGTTATGGACACAAGAACATACCCAGCTATGCACGCCCCCGAAAACGGAGTATGGCTGGCTTCATGGCGGGGTAAAAACGGTCATACACGTAAAAGCCCACTCGTGTACATACGAGTGAACGTGGGAGTTGCAGCCCACAAACGAAGAAGAAGAAGAAGAAGAAAGTAAGGCAGAAAGAATAAAGATAGGAAAAAAAAAATAGAGTAGAGAAAAACGTAAAGGCAAAACGCAAAACAAATCATATAGATAAACAAACAAACAAAGGGGGGTGGGGGGCTGGAGGGGGGGTGCGGGGGGGTGGGGGGGACAAAACAGCCACAAGGCCATGACTTCCGCTCATCAGCACACAGTCAATAACCTCTCACTGATCACATCCAGACATCCACGGGGATGCAAAGCAAAGCAGCAAGGCAGGGGAGGTAATTACGTCGAGTTAGCGGGCGTGAGAGAGTGGTACTGGGTAGTTACGACTGCCATCATCAACTGACAGCCCCTCCCCCCTCTCCCCCTCTCTCCGTGCGTTTCAATAATGCAGAAGGGCACGGTGCCTTTGCTCCGTGCAGTGGAGAAAGGCGAAGTACAGGAGGCAGGGTTGTGTTTGTGTCAATTCTTTATGTTAACATGGTCTCAGGGAAAGACGAAAAGTGTTGGTGGGGGTGGGGGAGGGGTGGGGGGGGGTGGAAGATGTACGCCGGGGGAAGAGAGAGAGAAAGAGAGACAGACAGACGGAGACAGAGAAAGAGAGACAGTGAGAGAAAGAGACAGAGACAGACAGACAAACAAACAGACAGATCGATAGACAGAGAGAGACAGAGACACAGAGGGAGAAAGAGAGGGAGAGGGGGATGGGGGGGGGGTGAGACAGAGACAGAGAGATATAGATAGATGGACTGGCAGACAAAAAAGAGTCTATTTGCCTGGTGTATGTTCAGACAACACACTTTCTTCCAGCGCAAGTGAACGTTGACTCGGTCTTGTTACGACTATGACCATCAGAACAGCAGAGGAGGCAACTGCTGTCCCGAATATCTGGGCTAGAATTTGTGAGAGAGTGTCTTGCCCGAGTTACACCCCCACTCTCTCGGCCAAGAGGGTTTTAGGACAGTCGGCGTTTGGGGATGGTTCCCAAAGGCCAACTAGCCCCCAAGGTTGCAGCACCGAGAGCAAGTGCAATCTTGCCTCCTAGTTTGAGAGTCATAGTCCTTCACAAAAAAAGAAAGAAACTAAGCTGTAGATGACTTCCCATTGCAAGGGAGAAATCATTGATCATACAGCTCTCACTTTGCTGCTGGCCTAGCCGTAAGCTTTATGTCAATCTGTGATATAAGCTGAGTGTAGACATGACATGTCTGGCAAGTGAATGCACACATGATACACACTTGATACATCTTTCTTTTTTTTCCCAAATCCCCTCTTGTTACTTTTCTTTCTTTCTTTCTTTCGTTCTTTTCTTTCTTTCTTTCGTTTTTTCTTTCTTTTTTTCGTTTTTTCTTTCTTTCTTTCTTCCCTTTCTTTCTTCTCTTTCTTTCTTTCTTCCCTTTCTTTTTATCTCTGTTTTACTTTCTTTCTTCCTATGCGTGTTATATATATATATATTATTATTCTCTGTCCCTTCTTCTTCCTTCTCTTGTGTTGTCTTTCTCATCACTTTACTTTCTTCTCTTTCCAGCGCGGACATGCAGAAAAAAAACACCAGTCTGAGACCCGATGAAAACATAATCACCACGCCATTGTTGTGTGTACATTTAACTAGACACTGCAAACAACTCTGTAAAAGCCTTGACATTTGGAAATGTCTCTGGAACTGGCCCAGTTCTACGACTGTAATTGTGCGGTACAGACATGTAGATAGTGGGTGAGAGAGAGAAAGAGGAGGGAGGGGGGTTGGGGGGCGGGGTGGGGGTGTTGTGGGGGGGGGGGGGGCGAACGAGAGAGACGGGGGGGGTGGGGTGGAGGGGGGGACTCAGAAGGAGACGAGCGACGGCAAACGCGACAGGTGAACTCGGAGAGAGAGAGAGACAGAGAGACAGAGAATCAGAAGCAGCCAGATAGAAACAACAGAGAAAGAAACAAAGATAGATTGTCCCCCAACGCAAGCTTGCATTGTTGATTGTTCAACAACAGTTTGTTTTTTTGTGTGTGTGTGTGTGTGTTTTTCAGTGCGCTCAGTGGATGGTATGATGCCATTCATTTTCCAATACATCTGTCAACGAAGGAGGTCTAGTTACTTTATCTTTAGATATCACTGCATCACCATTTTGCAAGGAAAGTAGGTCTGTTTCCATCCTTTTATTTATTTATTTATTTTCTTCTCTTATTCCTGTCATTTATTTTTTCTTCTTTTTTTTTCTGCTCCGGTTGGTTTTAACTGTTGTGCGTCTGGACAAAGTAGTTGCTTATTATTAAGAAGAAGAAACGTAGGTTAGGAAAGAAATCTGCTCTACTTTTCAGTTCTTTTTCTTTATTTTTTTTCTTTCTTCTTTTAGTTCTTTCTTTTTTTTTTTCTCCTCCAGACCTGCTAATATGACTTCTACCGGCCATCTGGCAGTAATCAACAAAATAATGTTTTCTTTATTTCTTTGCGTGTTTCGTTTTTTCTGTCTTTTTTTTCCTTCTTTTTCTTTTTTATTTTTATGTTTTGTTTTCCTTTTTTTTTTCTTTCCTTCCCTTCTTTCTTTCTTTCTTTCTTTCGTTCTTTCTTTCCTTCATTCTGCCTCTCTTTTTGTCTTTCTCTCTTTCTGATGTTGATCCGAAGCTTACTCTTTGGATAGTAAGTTTTCTTCTCAATAGAACTCAGTCCGTCCGCTTTCATTCTGCCCACTCTTCTCTAAAATCTACTTCTACTGGTGCACCCCAAGGTACAGTGTTGTCCCCTGTTCTTTTTACACTGTACACAAATGACTGCAGAGGCACGAAGGAAACTCCTGTCATAAAATATTCTGATGATTCAGCAATTGAAGATCTGTCCAACTCTGATGCTATTCATTTCAGTGAAATTAAAAAAGTTCTGTTCTTGGTGTGAGAAAAACTATCTGGATCTCAACGTATTAAAAACAAAAGAAATGTAGTTGTATGTGTATTTGTATCTTTGTAATATTCGTAAAAGCTGTTGTTGACTTTTACAGTTATGGTCCCCTTGTTGTTTATTTGTCTGTGTTGTGATAATGCATCTGACCAAATTTCTCCAGTTGGAGATAATAAAGTTATTCTTATCTTATCTTATATTTCGTTTTGGCCAGACCTCTCTTTCGTATAGGTAAAAAAATGAACCCTTTCTTTTGTTGTTTGTTTCGTTGACCTTTCTTATCCAGCACGACAAAGCCAGCAACGTAAAGGGTGACGATGTTGTCACAATCGATTTTCATCTTTCTTTCCCTCCTCTTATTCGCCAGACCGCTCTTTCGTACACGAAAATAATGAACCTTTGTATTGTGTTCTTTTGAAGTTTCCTTTCTTGAACAACAACAACAACAACGTCAACAACGATGATGTCATGATCAATTTTTAAAACAAAGTGTCGTGATGGCAATAATCCAAAAGTACAATGATAACAATGATACAATGATAACAACGATGCATTTCGTCTGTTTCTGTCTGTTCGTCTGACAGCGATATTTAAAACAAAGGAGTGGACCTGAACGGAATAACGTGTTCAATAATCTTCATGAACGACATGAATAAAGAGTGGAGTGATGGCCTAGAGATAACGCGTCCGACTAGGAAGCGAGAAAATCTGAGCGCGCTGGTTCGAATCACGGCTCAGCCGCCGATATTTTCTCCCCCTCCACTAGACCTTGAGTGGTGGTCTGGGCGCTAGTCATTCGGATGAGACGATAAACCGAGGTCCCGTGTACAGCATGCACTTCGCGCACGTAAAAGAACCTACGGCAACTAAAGGGTTGTTCCTGGCAAAATTCTGAAGAAAAATCCACTTCGATAGGAAAAAAACAAATAAAACTGCACGCAGAAAAAAATACAAAAAAAAATGTGTGGCGCTGTAGTATAGCGACGCGCTCTCCCTGGGGAGAGCAGCCCGAATTTCACACAGAGAAATCTGTTGTGATAAAAAGCAATACAAATACAAACAATACAAATACAAAGGAATGTGAACCAACAAGACCATTAAGGGCAATAAAAGCAACCCAGCTTATTTCTAAAACAAAAAAAAAACAAACAAAAAACAAAGTAAAACAAAACACATTCATAAAGATTATATGCATACATACAAACGCTTGCGCCCGCTCGCAAACACACACATACCACACACACCCACACACACACACACATGCACACACACACACACACACACACACACACACACACACACACACACACACACACACACACACACACACACACATCCACACACGCGCGCGCGCACGATAAAAAAAAACAACCACCACCATTGAACTGACTGTGATAAAACACCGTCATGCTATCGCACGCATACACGCGCACGCACGCACGCATGCATGCGCGCGCCCACACACACATACACAGACACACACGCGCGCGCGAGCCCGCGCACATATACACATTTTTCTGAAACAAAATTGAAACAAAGCACACACACACACACACACACACACACACACACACACACACACACACACACACACACACACACACACACACGCACACACACACACACACACACACACACACACACACACACACACACACACACACACACTAAAACCCAAAACAAGCGTGGAAATGACTGTCATTAAACCACATGCATGCTTACAAATGAAGTTCAACGGGGATGACATAAAGCGGTACTGACAAAAAGGCCGTGAAAATGCGAGCCGTTAGCATTGTGTACTCTTGTTGTCAGTGCCTTCTCATCTGTCAGCCCTGTGCTTTTCACAGTCGACTGGGCTTCAAACATCAACTGGCCATTTGGATTATTTTAGGAACCCTCAACGGCCGTCGGAAAAAAACAAACAAACAAACAAACAAACAAACAAACAAAAAAACCACCAGATTTCTCACAGTGATAAGCATCAAAAATGTGCTTTTGATGTTGTTGTGCCGGATCGCAGAGTAAGATACTCAGTGCGTTTGCTTTTTGTCACACAATAATTAAAAACAAAACCAAAAAAAAAAAAAAAAACCGACCGTGGTTTTATTTTCCTCTCTTATTTCTTTTCTTCCTTTCTTCCTTTCTCTCACTAATTTGTATTGCTTGTCTGCTTCTCTGTCTCTCTGTGTCAGTCTCTCTGGTTTCTTGGGGTTTTTTTGTGTGTGTGTTTTTGTTTGTTTGTTTGTTTGTTTTTTCTTCTTCTGTTTGAATGTTTCTGACTGTCTGTCTATCTATCTGTCTTTGTCTCTTTGTCTCTCTCTCTCTCTATTTATTTATTTATTTATGTACGCTTATAGTTGACTTCATCAAGTGTTTGCGCCTCATACATATTATTAGTAGTGGTAGTAGTTTTTTTGTTTCGCTTTTTTTTGAAAGTATTTATCTATTATTTATTCACTTTTTTTCCCCCTCAAGGCCTGACTAAGCGCGTTGGGTTACGCTGGTTGTCAGGCATCTGCTTGGCAGGATGTGGTGTAGCGTATAAGGATTTGTCCGAACGCAGTGACGCCTCCTTGAGCTACTGAAACTGAAACTGATCTCTCTCTCTCTCTCCTGCGTGCTCTCTCAACCCCAATCTCTGTCTCTGTCTCTGTCTCTCTCTCTCTCTCTCTCTCTCTCTCTCTCTCATCATTTCTCTCCCTTCCTCTCCTGTCATCAAGAACTTCGCAGTTTTTTCTGTATAAGTCGTTTCAGAGAAGAACCACTATGAGCTGATACCACGATATTGTTCAAAGAATATATATATATATATATACAATATTCAAGAATTACATGTAGAATATTTTTGTGCGCATCATTTTCTTAAAAAGAAGGTTTACTATTTATGTGTGT
>NC_134894.1:55297629-55300129 GCF_041734735.1 Babylonia areolata | reverse complement strand
TGGTGGAGAGAGTCCACTGATTAGCATCTGGCGTTGGTCTGAGGCTACTGACTCAGCGTTCCATGGGCTTGTTTTTCATGTGTATCCTTGGACATTATGCTTGTCATGACAACGCTCAGTTTAGATCACAGATTGACATAAGCTTTCATCTGGGCAACCAGCAAATTGACAGCTGTATTATCAATGGTTCCTCCATTGCAATGGGAAGTCATTTACAGCTTAGTCTTTTGTGAAGAAGGTCTATGACTCTCACTGAAAACTGGTAGGCAAGATTGCGCTTGCTCTTAGCGCTGCAGCCTTTGGGGGCTAGCTGGACTTTGGGAACCATCCCCAACGCTGACTGTCCTAAAACCCTCTTGGCCGTGAGAGTGGGGGTGTAACTTGGGCAAGACGCTCTCCGCAGTAATCAAATTCTCGCCCAGATAATCGGGACGGCAGTTGTCTCCTTTGTTTATTCTAATGATCATAGTCGGACACGACCTGACTATCATGACCTCGGATAGTTCTGTAATACTTGAGCCCTGGGAATCGTTCAAGTACTTCCGGTTCACCTGAGTCTGTTGCTTGGCTTCAAGGTTCATTGTGACGTTAGTGTATTGGCTGTTGTCTTTATAAAGTGTGGGTTTAAGGTACTTGCTTTTTTTTTTTTTTTTTACCATTGTAAGTGTCAAATCAATAGCTATTGTTTCTAGGTTCAAAAGGAATGACTACGATATTACTTTTGGACACAGCATCATCATGCTCCGTTCATGGAAGTGGTGTGATGTTGTTGTGTGGTCTTCCTCCAGTTCCACCCACCTCTCTCATTCACACACCGACACAGATTCAAACACACACACACACACACGCGCGCGCGCTCACACACACACACACACACACACACACACACACACACACACACACACACACACACACACACACACGTGCAGCAGTTGTGCAAATCCTTTATTGTACCGCAGATTTACCGCAGTGTTTACCCCAGGGAAAAGGGGGGAAATAAAACCAGTCCCTCATCCACCCCTTGTGTTGTACTTGATGAGTACAGACAGAAGAGCGATGGGTTTTGCCCGGCTGCTGAATTGTGAGCAACAGGAAGCCGGCTGAAATGTGAAGTCAGCAGAATCTGAAACTAAATCCCACCACACCAGTGATGGAAAAGCCTGACCACCAGCTGATAAGGGGATGACCACACATGCACGTCCTCCCACACTCCCCCACTCTTCCCACACAGGGACGTCAAGGCAAAGGGGAGTACATCATCCACCCTCACTCCATATCCTCCCTCCCTCCTCCCTCTTTCCTCTCTTCTCTGACATCTGTCAGCTTCATTATCGCCGCCAGATATATACCATAGCAGGGAGCTATATCAGAGCTATACAACCCGTTCTTCTACTGTTCGCTACGTTTTGTCCTTTAAGCATTTGGTGCCATTGTTCCGCCCGACGGGCCCCCGGCTTATGGCAATGGGTTGTGATGTAGTTTTGCATGGACCACTCTGTGTGCAGAGGAGGAGGAGGAGGAGGAGGAGGAATTTTGTTTAATGTCCCGTCACACATATCGGTGATTGAAGGCAGTTTGTGAGAGCATTAATGTATACAGTTGAGTATTATTGTTTATACGAGTAATGTATACATTTGAGTATTATTGTTTAGAAGAGAGGAAATGGTGAATTGGGGTAAACCGGATATGTGAGTGTGGGTAGTGAAATCTGAAACAAATATCTAAATACAATTACAGAAAATTACTTAATGGACTTATTAAAAGAGGTGTCACTAATCTGTATGCTTTTGAAAATCTTCTTTTTTTCTGATTTTGATGACATGTGATATACAATGACAACATACGGAAACGCTCATAGTTTAGTCTTCAGTGTACCGTATCAACTGATTTTGACACGTCCATCAAAGCAACCCAGCATTATTAAAGTTGATAAGACAGTTGTAATAACTACGTCGTACGCGTTATACCAGAGACAACTCTGTATGTGGACAGCTTAGAACACATTAAAAAAAAATGTGTGTGTGTGTGTGTGTGTGTGTGTGTGTGTGTGTGTGTGTGTGTGTGTGTGTGTGTGTGTGTGTGTGTGTGTGTGTATAAATAATGTGATTTCGTGTTCGTGATCCAGTTCACTTGCCACTTACCATGATCATTGAATTTGAAAACAAAGGAACTGTGTCATTTTTTTTTTAAAATGTACAGTGAACACTCCATGTTATATTTATACATAACGTAATCAATGATGTACATTGAACACTTCATGCTAGGATCATGGAATACTCAGTTAATGACGATGACCGCATTCACTTTCCTCCGTTAACTCACTCAGTACGGCCAGTCCTCTCTTCTCCTCTACACAGACCCCTCGGATGTCCAGTGGGTGTCTGAATGACCCAACCTTTAGCTTCCGTCGTCAGAATTGTGGTATTCTTTTGTCAACATTCACCTCTTCAGTATAAGAGCCTTCCGCTTGCAATATTTTGATGATGGTAATTGGGGTGAA
>NC_134894.1:55277629-55295129 GCF_041734735.1 Babylonia areolata | reverse complement strand
GTATAGATTGTGTGATTATGTTTTTTTCACTGTTTGTATTCTTCATAGATTGTGTGATTGTGTTTTTTTTTCACTGTTTGTATTCTTCATAGATTGTGTGATTGTGTTTTTGTGCTGGCGTTTGGTGTTCTTCATCGCTTTCTTCCCCAGTGTAAAGTAGCCAACGGAAGGGCTTTGTTGAAATGTATTAGAATAATACATTATTTTGACTATTTTCTTGGCCGTTCGATCACGACAGTACAGGGACAATGTTTTGAGCCATGTAAATACCTATATTTTTTGTGCCAGTAAAAAGAGTCAGTTTCAATGGGGAATGCATGAGTGTTTGTGCATTTGTTACTGCGCATTAAAACCTTTATTGTGTTTCATGCCTTTATTTTGTTACAAAATTGTTAAAAATCGTGTTTAGTGACTTGTAATGGTTATTACTCTGAAACTATCCCTTTTACGTGGATGGAATTTGATATATAGACTAAAAACTTTGCAGATAATAATAAAAAAAAACAAAAAAATCTTCTTGATTTACCTCTGTCACCGACACGATGAAGGTCACGATTGTCAGAGCAGTCTGTTGGGTCACTAATCTTCAACGGGTAACAACAACCTCCCTGTGTTGTGTGTCAGTGCCAGGTCTGGTGATGACATGTTATTCTCAAGAGAGAGAGAGAGAGCGAGCGAGCGAGAGAGAGAGAGAGAGAGAGAGAGAGAGAGAGAGGAGGGGGGGGAACACGAATAAGAACAAGAACAAAATTTTATTCCATAGGCCTCCGGCCCCAAGAAACAAAAAGAACAATGCAGAATGTCCATCAATGAAAAACGAAAACATGAACAAGCCATGCATGCAAGAAAGTGGAATTTCCTAAACTTACAGATTTTCAGTTATTTTCACAACTGACAGAGCCAGTACAGAGGGCATTACTTATCTATATTATCTACGAAATTGTTTGACAGAGAGAGAGAGAGAGAGAGAGAGAGAGAGAGAGAGAGATTTCCACGTGCATATCTGGCATCGATCCCCTTCCTTCGGACATCTTTCGGACTGAACCCTGGTGAAGCAGGAGCAACAGGGTTTCCACTCAGCCCCCCCCCCCCCCCACCCCACCCCCGCCTCCTCCCCCACCACCTCCCCCCACTCTCTCCCCCCCCTCTCCCCCGCATGGACTATTGCTCCATCTGCCCCTTGCCCCCCTGTCCTTCACGTAGACAGGGATTGCCATTGTTTACAGAACCACACAAAGCCAAGTGCCTGTCCATCACCTGTCTCCTTACTCTCTGCCAGCACCAACGTTCCAGACTGCTGGCATCCTTAGTATACTGTCTCCATTTCAGTGTGCATGGCATACTACGTGGAGTGATGGCCTACCTAGAGGTAACGCGTCCGCCTAGGAAGCGAGAGAATCTGAGCGCACTGGTTCGAATCACGGCTCAGCCGCCGACAGTTTCTCCCCCTCCACTGGACCTTGAGTGGTAGTCTGGACGCTAGTCATTCGGATGAGACGATAAACCGGGTTCCCGTGTGCAGCATGCACTAAGCGCACGTAAAAGAACCCACGGCAACCAAAGGGTTGTTCCTGGCAAAATTCTGTAGAAAAATTCATTTCGATAGGAAAAACAAATAAAGCTGCATGCAGGAAACACACACACACACACACACACACACACACACACACACACACACACACACACACACGCACACACACACAAAATGGGTAGCGCTGTAGTGTAGCGACGCGCTCTCCCCGTGGGGAGAGCAGCCCGAAATTCACACAGAGAAGTCTGTTGTGACAAAAAAAGAGAAATACAAATACGTTCCCAGTTCATACAATACGAAGTCAGAAAAGGAAACTCCTCGTTGCTACGTTCTTGGAATGACCGGCTTGATCTTTCGCGATAGGTTTTTTTTTTTTTTTTTTTTTCTTCTGATGAATGCGCTCATTTAGATTACGATAATATTAAATACAGTGATAAACCATGTTGTGTTACACTGGAAGTTACTTTTGGAAAATTCAGTTATGTTCATTCTGTTAATCTTTTGACGTGTCTGACACGCTGTGGTGTGACCATTTTGGGACATATTATTATTCGCCCTAGCAAATGCAAAACTTGCAAGCTGTTTAAGAAGAGAAAGTTTGTAGACATGTCAAAGTCAACACAACTATCTGCTCTGTCGTTATCAGTGACAGCAGAGCAGAGCTGCTGTTGGCAAAGTGATGATGAATAACTTGGAATTGAAGGCCTCCCGTCCGCTGCAAACTTTCATATTGATATTTTATGTCCACCTACCCCATCCTAGGAGGGAATCTCGTCTCAAAACTCAACCTTTTCCCTCAGCAATAAGTTCAGTTGTGGCAGGTCCACTTCCTTTGCGTTAGCTGTGCTTGACTATGTGTGTATCGTACATATGTATGTGCACATAACTACATGCATGTATATGAATGTGTATTGTGTGTGCGTGTATTTATGTAAGTTTGTGCCTGCCTAGGTGTGCGTATGTGTTAGGGTAGCTGTTAGATACACATGTATGTTGAAATGTATGTATGCAGTGTGTGTGTGTGTGTGTGTGTGTGTGTGTGTGTGTGTGTGTGTGTGTGTGTGTGTGTGTGTGTGTAGAGTCACACTTTGGTGTGTGTATGTAACATAGATGTAATGTTTTATGTTAACAACAGCGTTTTTGTAAAGCACCTAGAGCAGATTTCTGGATAGTGTGCTATATAAAGTATCCATTATTATTATTATTATTATTATTATTATTATAAGGTGCATGGAAGGAAGACTTCCTCCAGCTTCTGACCCCACCAACCACCAACCACCAACCACCTCAGCCTCTCACCATTACCATTCAACCCCCCATAATACATTTTAACCCCTTCTCTTGCGACCAGTGTCCACCCACACCTTTACCGAGACAGAGACAGAGACAGAAAGAGAGAGGGGGGAGAGAGAGAGAAAGAGAGAGAGAGGGGAGAGAGAGGGGGGAGAGAGAGAGGGGGGGAGAGAGAGACAGAGAGAGAGACAGGGGAGAGAGAGGGGAGAGAGAGAGAGAGAGAGAGAGAAAGAGAGAGGGGGAGAGAGAGAGAGAAGGAGAGAAAGAGAAAGAGAGGGGAGAGAGAGAGAGAGAGAGAAAGAGAGAGAGAGGGGGAGGGAGAGAGAGAGATAGAGAGAGAGAGGGGGGTGGAGAGCGAGCGAGCGAGAGAGAGAGCGAGCGAGCGAGAGAGAGAAAAAAAAGCCAGAGAGAGAAAGAGAGACAGAAGTCAAATTACAAGACTGATTACCTAATATGTCATGTTACAAACATCAACAACAACAAAAATAATAACAATAAATATAATGCTAATTTCATTACAAAAAAAGGGGGGGAGAGGGAGAGCAACAGCGCATCTACATCCCATACGCAAAACTATGTAACCAACGGTGCCCTCCCCCCCCCCCAAAAAAAGTAAATAATAATCACGAAATAGATAAATAAGTGCACATGCACTCTTGTTTCCTGTTTCTAATCAAGTCAGCTGCGGAACGAAAGAAAGGCTTAGCACAGAGGCCACACGCCTAGCACCCATACAGTTCAATAATGCTGGCTCCTCTCTCTTCCCCACCACAACCACCACCACCACCACTACTACTTCCCACTGAACGGGCCCCCCCCCCCCCCCACCCTGACCCTCAGCTCCCCCCTCCATTCCCCCCACCCCCACCCCCAAAGCAAACCCGACACGATTGGTTTTCCTTTCCGATGAGAGAGGCATTGGATTGAAGCCGGAACCAGTTCTCTTAGGTCTCCTGGCATTTTGATAGAAGCGTTCTAAGCTCCCCCACACCCACCACCTCCCACCCCCAACACTCTCCCACCACCCTCCTCACGCCCCCTCCATTCCCGGGGGCTGGGGGTTTGGTGTCGATTTGGGGCGTGGGGGGGGGGGTGATGGTCGGGGGGTGGGGGGGACTGAACTGCTATTGAACCAGGATGAATAAGCCAGAAACCATCACAGCATTTTATTTCTTTGTTGATGTGGCTTGCCTTGTTGATGTCTGTCTGCGTCGTGTGGAGGCTTCGAGACTGGACGTTAGATGGTCAGCCTCTAGCAAGACCTCAGGATTTTTTTTTTTTTTTTCTGTGTTAGTGTTGCTGCTTTTCGTTCGAACGTCAGCTGCGTCTGGTCTTTTGCACCTACCTTTGTGGCGTTGTGGCGTTTCTTGTAGTTTGAGTAATGACTTAGTTGTAGTTTTCTTTTCCTCTCACCCCCCCCCCCCACCCCCCGCCCCGCCCCCACGCCCCTCCACCCCCCGCCCCCCGCCCCCTGATATATCTCTCCCACTTTGCGATACTATCTTCCATACCCTTCTACATACAAGCACATGCATTCGCGAATCGATAGATATGGAAAGAGAGAGAGAGACGGAGAGAGAGAGACAGAGAGAGTGAGTGAGACAGAGAGACAGACAGAGACAGAGATAGAGCTAGAGCCGGAGCCAGACAAAGACAGACAGACAGAGAGATCGTTCGACTGACTGGCTAACTGATAAAACTCACTGACGAAATTAATAGCAATTTAACTGCATCTCCCATCGTCCAAACCCCCTGTGTCCTATTACCACACACACACACACACACACACACACACACACACACACTCACACTCACTCACACACTCTCTCTCTCCCTCTCTCTCTCTCTCACACCCCCCCCCCACACACACACACACACACCACCACCACCACCACCACCACCCACAGCTTCCCCGTCGAATGACGAATATAACACTGTCCAGCCAGTGGCGACCAATAAAGATCTGGAATCCAGGACAGTTCGAGCCAAGGTCAATGTTCCTATTCAGGGACACTGGCGAGGAGATGAGCTAAGCGCGACAGCACAGGGTCCTTGCCTGCAGGCCTTCCTGGGCGTTAGCAGTGTGTGTGTGTGGGGGGGGGGGAGAGGAAGGCGGGGGTAGGGGGGGGCGAGAGAGAGAGAGGTGTGGGGGAGACAGAGAGTGGGGGAAGGGAGAGAGGGAGGGAGAGAGAGAGAGAGAGAGTAGGGGGTTTGTGTGTGTGTGTGTGTGTGTGTGTCGATCTGCCTGTCTGTGTGTGTATGTGTGTATCCCCCTGTGTGTGTGTGTGTGTGTGTGTGTGAGTGTGTGTGTGTGTGGATTCTGCAACTTCAGCAAATATGCCAGGAATATTCACGAATGCAAAATAATGCTCATCAACAATAAGAAAAAAAAAATGTCGACTTACTGGGGAAAACCCATTTCGATCTGAAGGCCAGGGGGAGACACTGATATCGAGGAAAACGTGATTAGGGTGTCCGCCCATGTATAACGCGAGAAGAGGAGGAGGAGAAGAAGAAGAAGAAGAAGAAATAAAGAATGTGCTTCACAATATTTCGCTCAAAGAATCCTCACAGAACAGGACACAGGTTAAAACACATGTAGCAATGTGTTGGCATCTCTTCGCGCTGCCAAGTGCGCAGTGGACCGTGTGATGGACAGTGTCCATCATAATTAATTATTGTCTCCCTTGTTGAAAAGAGCTATCTGCTCATGAGCGGACATCTGCATGTTGAACAGTCCATGTCTCATCGCCCCCACCCCCCACCCCCATCCCCAATACACACACACCTCCCCCCCCCTCCCCCCCGGCCTCCACCTCAGCCCCCTATCCCCCAATAATCTCTCTCTCTCTCTCTCTCTCTCTCTCTCTCTCTCTCTCTCTCTCTCCCATGAGTGTGTGTTTCATGCGCTGTACATAATTACACTAAGGTAGTTTGTTCATTTTCCCTTCATTTTCTGGATCTGTCCCTCGTTCTTGCCGCTGCTGGGTCCTTATCTGTCTCTTTGTGTGGAGAGTGAGGACCCTACAATGACAACACAAGACCGACAAATTAGTCGACGATCATAAACTGATGTAGAAGCTAACGGGAAGGGAAGGTAGATAGATAAAATAGACAAATAAACAGACATACAAACCGAGAGTATGTTGAGTTTATAGTAAGGTAGATAGAAAGATAGACAGACAGACAAACGGACAGTGTGGAGTTTATAGATCAATCGGTAGATTATGCAAGCAGAAGATCAAATACGCACGTTAAAGATCCTGTAATCCACGTCAGCGTTCGGTGGGTTATGGAAACAAGAACATACCCAGCATGCACACCCCCGAAAACGGAGTATGGCTACCTACATGGCCGGGTAAATAAAATAAAACAGTCATACACGTAAAAATGTTAAATTTTACATATTTGTCTGAGTGCGTATGCGTGCGTCCCTGAAATCTGATTGAATGACACAGGAAACGAATGATGAGCGCCCAATGGCAGCCGTCAGTCGGCTCTACCCAGGTAGACAGCCTGTTTTGTAAATGACCCCGTGTTTGTAAAGCGCCTAGAGCTTGGTCTCCGACCGAGGATATGCACTATATAAGAAGTATCCATATCAATCGTTGTGGAATTGTCTGCACTATGCACGTGTGATGACGTGTCGCACATGACCTCGGAGTTGTGAACCTGGTGCAGTGAGTGAATCAAATGGACATGTCCCATTCAATGAAACACATTCCGTTTCCGGCTCGGATACTGCCGCGCTATTGGCAGACTGTCAGTAACAACTGACGAACGACACATCGCTCCGTTCTTCACATTACTCTCATGTCTAGGGTAGGTAGGTAGGTCTACTTGCGAACGATCCAGTCGAAGGGACGAATTCAACGTGTATATTATATTATACAAGTGACAGGTCGTAAGATCGTCAAATGTAGCTTCTCGATTTTTGAAGGCTTTCTCCGATTGTTTGCACCAGGAAAAGTTCGTCTGCTCCCCCCCTTTTTTTTCCAGTGTTTTATCAACAGTTAAAATAGCAAGGGTGCTTGAGGGTAAGTGCGAACGGGCAAGTCTAATTTTGAGCGATGATTTCGTGTACATGTGGACAATCAAAACAGAAGGAGGTCTTAATCTCATTAGCCATAACACATTATTGGAATTATTATCACACCAGACTGTTGTATTGTTGGTTTTTACTCACACACGAACGTATCGAGGTGGGGCGGTACACGAACCGTTTGCAATTACACGCTGTTCGCAATTAGGAATACCTGGTACCCAAGTATCTTCTTCAGTCCGGCAGGCCTGTTCTCTACACTAACGGCCAGCGTCTGAACATTACTTATCCCCCTCCCCCCCCCCGCGCCCCCCATCCTCTTCCCCTATCTCACCCCCGCCCCCCCCCCCCCCCCCCCCGCCCCCCCCCCTTCCCGTTGTAATCAAGTCGGCTCTGGGTGTTGTATTGCTCAGCGGTAGTAGGCACAAGCCAGCGCTCAATGATTCAGTGTCGCCGTTCCTCTTCCGAGTCAACCGCCATGCTGGACAGTGCTTTTGGAAATGTTCCAGGTAACGATTGATTTTTCGGTTCCTCCTGGGGACAGGAGAAAGAAGACTGAAGCTGGAACTAATCCACTCAGGCCCCCTATGCCCAAGCAAGGAGGAGGTCTCGCAGGCCAAGGAGTTGTTCTGATGGAGGAGAATGAGCCGCCTGGGAATTGTCGCAGCATGTTGATGACATGTATCCTCCAGTGGTAACTGCCTTCCGGGCGGTCTGATATTGTGCTGCCTGTCACCTGCTCTTTCTGGCATGAAAAACGGAGCATATGGCCGTTCCCCTCTTTTTTTTTCTCTTTTTTTTCCTGTTGCCACGAGAGGAACTTAGCTGGACCTGAGCAATGCGTGCTGCCTCGTTAGTGTTGACAGAGAAAAGAAAGAGAAGGTGGGGGAAATATCGTTGTTTATAGTGATGTTGTTCTCTCTCTGTCTGTCTGTCTCTCTTTATGTCTTTCCGTGTCTGTACCTCTGTCTGTCTGTCTGTCGGTCTCTGTCCCTCTAGCTCTGTCTGTCTGTCTGTCTCTCCCTCTCTCTTTCTCTCTCTGTCTCTGTCTCTCTATCTTTGTCTCTCGCTCTCTCTTTCTCTCTCTGTCTCTCTTTCTCTGTTTCTGTCTCTGTCTCTCCCACCCCCTCTCTCTCTCCCTCTCTCTTTCTCTCTCTGTCTCTCTCTCTCTCTCTCTTTGTCTCTCTCACCCTCTCTCTCTTTCTCCCTATCTCACCCTCTCTCTCTCTTTTTTTCTCTCTCTCTTTCTCTCTCACGCTCTCTTTCTCTCTCCCCCCCTCTCTCTCTCTCACCCTCTCTCTCACTCTCTCTCAGTGCCCATTATGTGGAAGTGCTACAGATTATGAATTACATATTGTCTTCTTCTGCCCTGCTCTTAATGATTTGCGTCATGAGTATATTATTCCTGTAAAATTTTCGCTCATATCCAATTGTGTTTCATTTCACTTAAATCATGACAACTCACAACGAAACCACACTGAAGAATTTGTGTATTTACTTGTGGAGTGATGGCCTAGAGGTAACGCGTCCGCCTAGGAAGCGAGAGAATCTGAGCGCGCTGGTTCGAATCACAGCTCAACCGCCGATATTTTCTCCCCCTCCACTAGACCTTGAGTGGTGGTCTGGACGCTAGTCATTCGGATGAGACGATAAACCGAGGTCCCGTGTGCAGCATGCACTTAGCGCACGTAAAAGAACCCACGGCAACAAACGGGTTGTTCCTGGCAAAATTCTGTAGAAAAATCCACTTCTATAGGAAAAAACAAATAATACTGCACGCAGGAAAAAATACCCAAAAAATGGGTGGCGCTGTAGTGTAGCGACGCGCTCTCCCTGGGGAGAGCAGCCCGAATTTCACACAGAGAAATCTGTTGTGATAAAAAGAAATACAAATACAAATACAAATAAAGTCTTTAAGAGGCGAGATCATATTCGTAGTTGAGAAATGAACTACTAACTTGTGCTCATTTATCAGATTATTATTTTTATATGGATGAGAATGATGTGTCAGTATAGTGAACTTGGTAATTATGTATGGCACTCATATATGTGGATATAATCATGCGTATGGGTATATATATATATATGTGTGGATGCGTATTTATATGTGCATATACGTATGTGTGTATATGCGTGAAAACATATCGTATATTATGACGTAATTATTAGTTTCGTATCTTTGTATGCCCCCTCAGAAGGGGCCTTGGCCTAAACTGTATAAATTTCGTTTCGTTCCGTTTCTGTCTGTCTGTCTGTCTGTCTGTCTGTCTGTCTCTTTCCATTCTTGTTGTCTCTGAGAGAGGATTCCGTTTAATCACATACTTTTTTCACTTGTTTGCCATCAGTTTGTCTGCCTGTACTCAAGACCTTTCGTTCTACCTCATGGTTCTCTTGATTTTTTTTTTTAAGAGTCAAGGAAGAAAAGATAAGAAAATTCAAGGAAGCGAAGATAAGAAAAAAAGACAGGAAAGTAAAAAAATAAAAATAAAAATAAAAAAAACAGAAAAAAGAAGAAAAAAGTTGGGAGGAATTAAAGTAACGAAAGAAAAAAAAACACACGAAAGGTAGACCTTTTTATTTTTTTAAATAGAAAATATCAGTTTAAGAGCATTGCCTCAAGTGTTTCTTGAGTAAGTGAACGAACTGAGAAGTAAAAGAAATAACACGAATTGCTGAAACAAATGAAGGAAACGAGTGAACAAACAGAGGTTGTTTTTTGCTGAAGCCATCTTTCGCGACCACCCATATAATTAACTCCCTCTGTGCCCCACGTTCACACTTAAAACCCATTTCCCCCCCCATCACACACCCATTTACAGAGTTCGTGCTCTCGGTCCGGTTGTGTCTTCTTTCTCTGTGTGTGTGCTGCTGGTCAGGCATCTGCTTGGCAGATGTGGTGTAGCGTATATGGATTTGTCCGAACGCAGTGACGCCTCCTTGAGCGACTGAAACTGAAACTGAAACTCTCTGTGTGTGCATGTCCGTCTGTCTGTGTGTCTCAGTCTGCATCTTGTGGTCTTGTCTTGTGTTGCTGTCAAATCTCAGTCTTGTTGCTGCCTTCCAGAATAAATGGTACCTTGTATGACTTTCAGAATAATTGGTACCTTGTATGCCTTCCATAAAAAGGGTACCTTTGTATGCCTTCCAGAATAAATGATACCTTGTATGACTTTCAGAATAAATGATACCTTGTATGCCTTTCAGAATAAATGATACCTTGTATGCCTTTCAGAATAAATGATACCTTGTATGCCTTTCAGAGTAAATGGTACGTTGTAAGGCAGGTGCAGTATTTTCAGCTGTTAGTGCAAATTACATGTTCTGTCAGTTCTGTCCATCTGGAATTTGTACCTTCATCTTTTAAAAAAAAAATTGTTTTGTTTTCCTTCTATTGTTGATCACTTACAATATTGAATTATATATTTTGTTTCTTTTCTTTTTTATATGTATACATTGCCAAACTGCTGGTGCCGTGTCTAAATCGAATTATAACTAGAAATGATGAAACAGACCGCTCCCGTCTATATTTTTTTGGAGAGTGGCAGAGAAAGAAATAAAACCCATGCACAACTTTTGTTAACCCTTTTTGTTTTTGGAGAGTGACAAAGATATAGAGATGAGAGAGAGAGAGAGAGAGAGAGAGAGAGAGAGACAGAGACAGAGACAGAGAGAGACACAGACAGACATACAGACAGAGAGTGCACAACATACAGACTCACCATGACTCACGTCTTTCCTTCCTGTATTTTTTTTTTTTTTCATCCCTCAAAACGTCTTCCCCTTTTCTTACTTCTGTCCAACTTGTACGCACTTTCTGAGAGCACTTATCTCCTCTTTACCACCCCGAACCACCACCACCCACCCTCTTCCCCCACCCCCCTCTCTCTCTCTCTTCCACACACACACACACACACGGTCTCTCTCTCTCTCTCTCTCTCTCTCGTTTTTTTTATTTTATTTTATTTTTTTTAAACCTTTCTTTCTTTCTTTCTCTGTAATCAGTCAGTGACTTACGCCCAATTCACTACGCACTCTGTCGCCCCTCTCTCTCTCTTCCACACTTCTCTACTCCCCAGAGCCGCCTTACCATTCCAGTCAGTTCTGCACGGTGTTGTCCCAGCACTGGCTGGCTGGCTGGCTGGCTGGCTGGCGCCAAATTATTCAGCAACCTGCGCATCCTCCAATCCATTGGGCCTCCACGTACTGAGCTGTCGTCTGAAGTCGCTGACATGATCGATTTTGTCTCATCTCATCTCGTTTACGAATTAGAGTACTTCCCGTGGAAAGGAAAAAAGTCGCGCGTGCAGTGATTTTTTTCTCTGGTGTCTGTTTCTGTCTGTCTGTCTGTTTCTGTCTGTCTGTCTGTCTGTCTGTCAGACCGTCTCTCTCTGTGTGTCTGTTTCGCTCGCTCTCTCTCTCTCTCTCTCTCTCTCACTCGCTCTTTCTCTGTCTCTGTCTCTCTCTCTCTCTCATATTACCCCACTTACTTCAAAATGTCAACAGCATTGTGTCAAGAGATGTTGCAATGTTCATTTTTATATGCGTTAAAACAGAGAGCAGAAAGCGCTCAGTCTTAGATGAAAGATATGTTTATAAATTACCCTTACTTGTTTACTTTTGTTGTATTATAACTTTATTCTTTCTAATATTGTGTTGTTCATCCAACTCAAGGTTTGGTTTTCATGTGTGTGTGTGTGTGTGTGTGTGTTGTGTGTGTGTGTGTGTGTGTGTGTGTGTGTGTGTGTGTGTGTGTGTGTGTGTGTGTGTGTACAACACGTGTATTTATATATATATATATATATATATATGTGTGTGTGTGTGTGTGTGTGTGTGTGTGTGTGTGTGTGTGTGTGTGTATACAGGTCGGTGGCCTTACATTAAAACAGTTCTGAGTTCTCTGTGTAACCCCCCACACTTTCTCTCTTTCTCTTCGTATATTTCGCTTTGTTACCGTTAGTACAGTGTCTGATTCCTGAGTTTGTTTCTCTTTCTACCTGTCTGTCTGTCCTGCCTGTCTGTCTTATTATTATTATTATTATTATTATTATTATTATTACTACTACTACTACTACTTTTTTTCTTTTTTTTTCTTTTTTTAAAATAAAATTATTATTTATTTATTTATTTATGTACGCTTATAGTTGACTTCATCAAGTTTTTGCGCCTTATACTTATTATTATTAGTAGTAGTAATTATTTTTTATGTATTTATCTATTATTTATTCACCCTTTTTTTTTCTTTTCTTTTTTTCCTCAAGGCCTGACTAAGCGCGTTGGGTTACGCCTCTGGTCAGGCATCTGCTTGGCAGATGTGGTGTAGCGTATATGGGTTTGTCCGAACGCAGTGACGCCTCCTTGAGCTACTGAAACTGAAACTGAAACTGAAACTGTCTGTCTGTCTCTGTCTCTGTCTGTTTCTCTCTCTGTCTCTGTCTCTGTCTGTCTGTGTTCCAGTTTCTCCATCGGTAGGACCCATTATCCATCTACATCTCCATAAAGTTTTGTTCTCCATTCGTTGCACTTCAGTTCCTCTCTCCTAACGTGCCATTGGATGGATGATGTTAACTATGTCCAGTTGATACGTGTTGGTTTTGTCGCTGCACGACGTATCAAATGGTTATGAGAGTAGAGCATTAGAATGTCAATAACTTGATTTTTTTTTTTTTTGATTTTTTTTTAATCTTTCCAATTATTTAGCTCCTCCTCTTTCTCTCCCCCGAGCCTAAGCCCCCCCCTCCACCCTCCCTCCCTCCCCGTCCCATCCTCCCCTCTTCTCCTTCCTTCCACCTCTGCCTTTCCCCCCATCCCCCCTCCCGCCCCCCCATCCCCGCACCCCCTTTTCTGCATAAAGTAATTTCTTACTGCCTTACTTACTCTGTTGCCAGCAGCTCTCAGAACTCCCCACTGCCAGACCCCTCTTACCATTCCAGTCAGTTCTGAGACAGTGTTTCGCTATCACAATGACTGGCGCTGAATTAATTGTACAGTAACCTGCACATCTTCCAACCCACTGGCCACGTACTGATACTGCCGTTTCAAGTCGCAGACATTTCCATTTGTGTCCCTCCTTTGTTTTGACGATTTACATTGCCGAGGACCGATTCTGTCTGTCTGTCTGTCTGGAAGACCCTGCACGCGCTTCAAGGACACCTTGAAGACAACCCTCAAAGCCTGTGACATAGACATCGCTTCCTGGGAAACTGATGCCCTTGATCGCTCTCGCTGGAGGATGCTGTGTTCCAGTGGCATAAAGACGTTTGAAAACAAGAGAACGCTGGCCTTTAAGGAGAAGCGTGAGCGAAGGAAGCAGGGCTCAACTTCTGGAGACGTTTTCCCTTGCAACACATGTGGGAAGTGCTGCGCATCCAGAATCGGCCTCTTCTCCCATATGAGGACACACACCGACAGATAAGCCTGCCTGTCTACTCATCCGTCGGACCGACGGGAGACTCCATGATAGGACCGATTGTGAAGATGAATGGACAAACTTCTCGTGTCGGTGACGGGGACACATTCCTTCCACGCCTCAGTCATGTCTCTGTCTCTGTTTCTGCCGCCTGTGTCTGCCAGTATGTCCGTGTTTGTTCTTTCTGTTTCTCTTATTCTGTCAGTCTGTCTGTCTGTGTATGTGTATGTGCGTGTGTGTGTGTGTGTGTGTGTGTGTGTGTGTGTGTGTGTGTGTGTGTGTGTTTACCTTTCTAGCTTTTGCTTTTAATTTGGTACGTTGATTTTCGGTCTTTTGTGTTGTTTCTGAAATTCATTCTTATGTATACATGTATTTATGCATTTTGTTCTTATTTTCTACCGGATGCAAACCTGCACAAAGCGTGAAGAGTCCACAGGACACTATCAATGTCAGGTCACAATAGAGCCAGCCACTTGGGAAGAACTCACTCTGCCACAGAGTGACTTGATGACTTACGTTTCCGTTGGGCACCCCTCCATTAATCTGTCGATATCCAAAACAGACACGAACCGATCTCAGGCAAAGAAGAAAAGAGTGGACTTTTCTTTTTTGTGCTCATCTCCCTCCGCGTTCCTCCAGAACAGTAGAGGAGGCAAATGATGTCCCAGCTGAGGGGGCTAGAATTTGATTATAGTGGAGAGTGTCTTGCCCAAGTTACATGCCATTCCCTCAGCACCATTTAGACAGCTATATTCCGATGAAATAAGGTTTCCCAGTCTCAAAAGTCTATGGCCTTTCATGCCCTGCTCTCATGGTGACCTCCGTTTCGACACCCCTCCACTTATGTGCTTGTGGTGAGTCCTTTCAATGTCTTCAGTGTCGGCAGATTCATGGGGGGGGGGCTGTTGTTGGAGGGACGTGGTGGCTGTCTCCACTCTGGGAGGGACGCTCACTCAGTCTGGCTCCGCGACTAAGCCATTATTGTCGTTAGTAGGGAGGCTTAGTAGGTGGTGTCCTAAGTACGTTGAATCAGAACAGGCACCACTGAACACCACCGAAGTGACTCCGCAGCAGTGCAGGTCTCCTCTGGTGTGTGGCCTCCTGGCGACCTAACATCGATGGTTCCCTGCGGACTGCCGACGGTGGAACTGCGACGGACGAACCCGGGTGTGGCTGTGTAGGGGGGAATCTAAATGAGCGGCGTGGAAGTAATGCCACTGAAATGGTGCAGATGATGGGGCAGCAAAACACACACACACACACACACACACACACACACACACACACACACACACACACACACACACACACACACACACACACACACACAGTTACGTTTCATGAAGTTGTCATGTCAGGAGATGGTTTGCAATATTTATATTCGAGTTATACGTTTGTACTCTTCGGCATGCATATGGAGATGATGGTGATTTCGACAATGACAGGTCTGCTCTTATCAGTGCTGATCTGAGAGACTAGAAAGATCTTCAGTAGCCCATCAGGTGCTGCAGGCTCCGTACCACGGATATCCTTGAACAAACATCCATCGGTAAAAGGACACAGCTATTGACTGAGACGTCCTTTTCTTTCGCCCCATTTGTAAGGGTGATCAAACATATTTATTATAATGTGAGTACATTATAGGTTTTTTTTTTCATTTTGTTTTGAGAGACTGTGGCAGAGCTTTAGTTTTGCTCGTTTTCATAACATACCCTTGCATCAAACAGGCCTCAGAATTGCAGACACCTGTAGCATTGGTTAGGAAATTCTAAGGCAGTTGGAAGACACTCAATCTTTCCGTTATAGACGGGGGCACTTTCAGGTTTGGATCAAAATTGTTCAGGACTAAAAAAAAAAAAAAAAAAAAAAAAAAAAAAAGACAAACAACAACAACATCCCACAAGAACAGTTGTGAAGCATATAGATTAGTTTCGTACTCGCACCCTGTTCTTGTTCTACAAATGGGACTCGAACACACAGCCCCCACACCCGCCGCATAATTATCTGTCTAACCGCTACACTTTATCACACCTCTTTTTAACCTACATTCTACGTCGAGAACGTTTTTCACCCTGTTCATTTTACTCGTTCATCTGATTTCCAAATAGCTTAAACTTAAAAAAAATATAAATAAATAAATAAAAATAGAAAAAAAGCTCTTAGCTTCTTAGCAATTTTTTTTTTTAACATTTCGTTCAATCACAATTAGGGGTTTTTTTTAATTTTTGGAATAATGCGTTTACCTTCCTGCCAAAGCTACTTTTATTTATAGCATCCCGTTTTGTTCTACTTTGTTTCGTTTTATTCTTTCGCCTTTTCTCTAAGCTCTACCCTCCTCCAGGTCTTTGTTATCTTTGCGTTCCTTCCCAGACTGTTCCAGAGAGGTTCCATTGGCTGGACCCTTTCCTGAGCTTCTTTCTGGCTGGCTGTCTGGTACCATGAGGTAGCTGTGTTTGCCTCTCTGGAACGTTCCAAAGGACGGTTATCTGGGAGTGAAAAGATGTGCGCAAAATCCTGTTTCTGTCTTTAGGGGGAGGGAGGGGGGGGGGGTCTGGGGAGTAGCCCTTCTGGGTTCCATTGTGTCCAGTTCTGTGAAGTCTGTCTGTCAGTGACTGTTTGTGTATCTGTCTGTCTGTGTGTCTTTCTCTGTCACTCCTTGTCTCTCTCTCTCTCTCTCTCTCTCTCTCTCTCTCTCTCTCTCTCTGTCTCGGTGTTATAGTTTATTAAATATTTTATCCCCTTTCTCTCTCTCTTTCTCTCTCCGTCTCTTTCTCTCCCTTTCTCTTTATCTCTCTCTCTGTCTCTCGCTCTGTCCGTCTGTCTCTCAGTTAGTAATTCTGTCTGTCTGTCTCTTACTCTTTTTTCCCTTTTTCTCCCCCTCTCTTACTCGCTCCCTCCCCCCTAGCCCTCTCTCTCTCTCTCTCTCTCTCTCTCTCTCTCTCTCTCTCTCACTCCTGCCTGTCCTGACTGACAGTTTTTAATCTCTCTTCTGACCCTACTTTCCATCTTTCTCACCCTCACTGCCCCTATCATCTTTCACAATTTCTCAGTGAAGACTCTTTGTCTCATTCCGGTTAGTCTCCAGTGAACTCACTGGCGGAATAAACTATCGCTTGTGCTCGTTGTCACGTTCTAAATCCTAACGAAGGAAAGAAAGAAGGAAAAGAGAGAAAGAGAGAGACAGAGACAGACAGAGACGGAGAGACAGAGAGAGATAAAGAGACAGGGAGAGAAAGAGACGGAGAGAGAAAGAGAGAGAGAAAGGGGATAAAATATTTAATAAACTATAACACCGAGATAATTCTCATGAGCAATCCAAAAAGTGTTTTTAAAAAACTTTTTGCGTTGTTTGAGCTGGAAGGAAAGAAAGAAGATAGGAAAGAAAGAGAGAGATAAAAGGAAAAAAAATATGAAGGAGAGAGAGAGAGAGAGAGAGAGAGAGAGAGAGAGAGAGAGAGATCCAAGCCATCATGTCCTCCGATTTCTGCATGTCCTTTCTATTAAGTGTATTCCATTCGTCATGCCTGTTAGTTTGTCTGCTTGTTTGAATTCAGTCGCACTCCCAATAAAATTTACACATTGGCTCATCCATCAAGTTCCCACTTGTTTTTTGCTTCCGTGCAAACTTGGGTTTGACCTGTTGCTTTTTATTAATGAATTCAACAAACGCAGACTTCGCAGCAACCGTCGATTGCTCTACGGACATTGCGATTGGGATATTGGAGGGGATCTCACCAGATGGACTCGAAGGTTGATGGGTATGGAGATTACTATAGAATGGAACCTGGACTCTCTCTGTGTGTGTGTGTGTGTGTGTGTGTGTGTGTGTGTGTGTGTGTGTGTGTGTGTTCGCATGTACGAGGTTTGCTTCCCAGTTGATCTTTTCTTGTCCTTTGTCTTGTCATTCGCTCTGTCTTTGTCTCTCTGTCTCTTATTACTGTCTTTGTTTGGCCAAGACGGGCGCAATAGCCGAGTGGTTAAAGCGTTTGATTTTGAATCTGAGGGTCCCGGGTTTGAATCTCGGTAACGGCGCCTGGTGGGTAAAAGGTGGATTTTTTTTTTTTTTCCCCGATCTCCCAGGTCAACATAATTATTATGTCCAGACTTGCTTGTGCCTGAAACATCTTCGTGTGTATGCGCAAGCAGAAGATCAAACACGCACGTTAAAAAGATCCTGTAACCCATGTCATCGTTCGGTGGGTTACACACGCACACACACACACACTCA
>NC_134894.1:55267629-55270129 GCF_041734735.1 Babylonia areolata | reverse complement strand
CTCTATTTCTATGTCTCTCTCTATGTCTCTATCTCTATGTCTCTCTTCTCTTCTCTTCACTCTCTCTGTCTCGGTCTGTCTGTCTGTCTATCTATCTCTCTCCTTTCTTTCTTTCTTTCTATGTCTCTCTCTCTCTGTCGCTATCTCTATGTCTCTCTCTCTTCTCTTCTTTTCTCTTCACTGTCTCTGTCTGTCTGTGTCTATGCTATTCTATTCACACACACACACACACACACACACACACACACACACACAAGCACAAGCACAAGCACAAACACACATGCACGCACGAGACGAGCGCACGCACCATCCATTGACGAGGTCACTTCAAAGACAAGAGGGAAGAAGATGAGCACGGATATAGCGACAAGCGTGACGAACCTGTGTCTTCGTGCATAGTGAATGATGACCTCTGTGTGCATGGAACTGATGTGACGGCGTCACGTGATATCACTAACCCCCACCCCCACCCCCACCCCCAGCCACCCCGCACGCTCCCATCCCCTCCAATTCCCCTCCCAACCCCACCCCCACCCCCCGGCCCTCCCGACCGACCTCCACCCTCACCTATTTGCCCTGACCCCGAAGAAAATTTGATTCATTTAGAATGTAATCTTTTTTTCTTTTTTTTTCTTTTTTTTTAATTCTTATTAAGACACTTAGGCCTTCAGATAAAGCATTACTTACCCCCCCCCCCCCCCCCCCGCCCATACTCTCTCTCTCTCTCTCTCTTTCTTTCTTTCTCTCTCCGTCTCTCTCTGTCTCTCTGTTTGCCCCCTCTCTCTCTCTCTATGTCTCTATCTCTATGTCTCTCTTCTCTTCTCTTCACTCTCTCTGTCTCTCTGTCTGTCTGTCTATCTATCTCTCTCCTTTCTTTCTTTCTTTCTATGTCTCTCTCTCTCTGTCGCTATCTCTATGTCTCTCTCTCTCTTCTCTTCTTTTCTCTTCACTGTCTCTGTCTGTCTGTGTCTATGCTATTCTATTCACACACACACACACACACACACACACACACACACACACAAGCACAAGCACAAGCACAAGACACTTAGGCCTTCAGATAAAGCATTACTTACCCCATCCCCCCCTCCGAGCCCCCCCCCCCCCTCTCTCTCTCTATCTCTTTCTTTCTTTTTCTCTCTCCGTCTGTCTCTCTGTCTGCCCCTCTCTCTCTCTCTCTCTCTATTTCTATGTCTCTCTCTATGTCTCTATCTCTGTCTCTCTTCTCTTCTCTTCACTCTCTCTGTCTCTCTGTCTCTGTCTGCCTTTGTCTGTCTCTGTCTCTCTATATCTCTCTCTCTGTCGCTATCTCTATGTCTCTCTCTCTTCTCTTCTCTTCTCTTCACTGTCTCTGTCTGTCTGTCTGTCTGTGTCTGTGTCTATGCTATTCTATTCACACACACACACACACACACACACACACACACACACAAGCACAAACACACATGCACGCACGAGACGAGCGCACGCACCATCCATTGACGAGGTCACTTCAAAGACAAGAGGGAAGAAGATGAGCACGGATATAGCGACAAGCGTGACAAACCTGTGTCTTCGTGCATAGTGAATGATGACCTCTGTGTGCATGGAACTGATGTGACGGCGTCACGTGATATCACTAACCCCCCCCCCCTCCCCCCACGCCCTCCACCCTCCCCCGGCACGCCCCCGTCCCCTCCAATTCCCCTCCCAACCCCCCCCCCACCCCCGCCCCCAGCCCCACCCAACCTCCTCCACCAACACCTATTTGCCCTGACCCTGAAGAAAATTTGATTCATTTAGAATGTAATCTTTTTTTCTTTTCTTTTTTTTTTTTTTTTTTTTTTATTAAGACACTTAGGCCTTCAGATAAAGCATTACTTACCCCCCCCCCCCCCTCCGAGCCCCCCCCCCCCCACTCTCTCTCTATCTCTTTCTTTCTTTTTCTCTCTCCGTCTGTCTCTCTGTCTGCCCCTCTCTCTCTCTCTCTCTCTCTCTATTTCTATGTCTCTCTCTATGTCTCTATCTCTGTCTCTCTTCTCTTCTCTTCACTCTCTCTGTCTCTCTGTCTCTGTCTGCCTTTGTCTGTCTCTGTCTCTCTATATCTCTCTCTCTGTCGCTATCTCTATGTCTCTCTCTCTTCTCTTCTCTTCTCTTCACTGTCTCTGTCTGTCTGTCTGTCTGTGTCTGTGTCTATGCTATTCTATTCACACACACACACACACACACACACACACACACACACACAAGCACAAACACACATGCACGCACGAGACGAGCGCACGCACCATCCATTGACGAGGTCACTTCAAAGACAAGAGGGAAGAAGATGAGCACGGATATAGCGACAAGCGTGACAAACCTGTGTCTTCGTGCATAGTGAATGATGACCTCTGTGTGCATGGAACTGATGTGACGGCGTCACGTGATATCACTAACCCTCTCCCCCACACACCCACACACACCCCCAGCCACCCCGCACGCCCCCATCCCCTCCAATTATCCTCCCCCCCCCCCTCCG
>NC_134894.1:55235129-55240129 GCF_041734735.1 Babylonia areolata | reverse complement strand
GTCTGCTTCCATTATGGTTCCATGGACCCAGCCAGCCAGTCAGCCATGCCAGACCACTAAACCAACCTTTAGCACAAGTGGAAGTGAAGAGGTTTGCTGTTCAGGAAACAGGCAGTATCTGCAGTGGGGCCCAAGCGTTTTTACTTCTTTTTTTTTTTCTTTCTGTCAGTGAACGCCAAAAGGTGGTGTTTTTTCCCCCCCTATAATGATTGAAGTCTGGTCCTTTGAAGAATTATCGTCATCCTCGTCGTGGTTGTTGTCTTCTTCTTCTTCTTCTTCTTCTGCGTTCGTGGGCTGCAACTCCCACGTTCACTCGTATATACACGAGTGGGCTTTTACGTGTATGACCGTTTTTACCCCGCCATGTAGGCAGCCATACTCCGCTTTCTGGGGTGTGCATGCTGGGTATTTACATGTTTCCATAACCCACCGAACGCTGACATGGATTACAGGATCTTTAACGTGCGTATTTGATCTCTTTTGCTTGCGTATACACACGAAGGGGGTTCAGGCACTAGCAGGTCTGCGCACATGTTGACCTGGGAGATCGTAAAAATCTCCACCCTTTACCCACCAGGCGCCGTCACCGAGATTCGAACCCGGGACCCTCAGATTGACAGTCCAACGCTTTTAACCACTCGGCTATTGCGCCCGTTGGTTGTCGTCATTATCGTGTGGTTGCAGTTATTTCCCTCAGCTTCCCCCACCCCCCCACCCCCACCCCCCAACTCTATCTGTCGTCTGTAGTTAGTTACAGTCTTGAATAAAAAAGCTAATTAGTGTTTGTACATTTCGTCTGTTCTTGCTGCTGTGTGTGCACCTGTCAAATGATTGGTATAAGGACAAGCCCGGAGCTTCCTTTTTGAGGAAGTGTTTGGGTTTGATCCAGTGTAGGGTTTTTTTTTTTTTTTTTTTTTTTTTTTTACCTGTGTTCTAGCTGAATTGGCAACATAAGCAGCACTGACTTGAAATGGTGTCCCTTGTTACATGGAGAGAGAGAGAGAGAGAGAGAGAGAACACTGAACACTGAACACTTTAATGTCAATAGCTTTACAGCCCTAATGACATGGGGGTTCATAATACAAATAACAACATGCATCAATAGTAATAATATTGATGAAAACCAAAGCCAAAACGAAATCAATCAATCTGTGCAACAAAGTGCAGTTCGACCATCCATTCAAAGTAATGACATGTAGTGAGAAATAAAAACAAAAACATATATAAATGTATAACATAAATATTTTCCATATGAGAATGACAACACAGATTTCACTTTTCACAATGAGCAACACCTGATACTATTTTATTATTGTTGAGTTTTTTTTTCGTCGCATGTTATTCGCTTCTGCAATATATTTTGCAAGTGACTGTAGCGAAGTTTCCTGATTTAGATTAAGCAGTCCAAAAATATCTTCATTCTTTGCTGAATTTGTTTTAAATACAACACATTTTTCTCGAATATCGTCATAAGCTTTACAACTAAACAAAAGAGAGAGAGAGAGAGAGAGGGTTACCACACTTTGTTGCTTATTAACCATTTACTCCCCTAGACTCAATATTCTTTAACTTCGAGTTCCATATCGTCGTTTGTGTGGATTTGTATCGTGATCACCAATAAAATTATCATTATTGTCGTCGTCGTCGTCGTCGTCGTCGTGTTCGTCGTGTTGACCATCGTGTCATCAAGCAGTATTTAGCAGCAAAAAACAGTAGTGGCACAAATGGTACTGCTACCATTCTCATCAACACTCTCGTCAGAGAGAGAAAAAGAAGAGGAAAAAAAGTCAGGAGATTACATAAAATGCATGCAATAAAAAAAAGCTAAAGCAGAAAGACCACATGAATGTGTGTGTGTGTGTGTGTGTGTGTGCGCGCGCGTGTGTGTGACGGCGTGTGTGTGGGGGGGAACCTTGAAGTGTAATATAAACCGTTAAGGATGCTCTTTCTCTATGATGTCAAATTCAACTGTTTTATCCAAAAATTCAAAGGAAACTGACAGATATTCGAGTTACCATCTTTGCAGTCGTTAATCATGTGAGAAGCACACACACACACACACACACCACACACACGCACACACACACACACACACACACACACACACACACACACAACACACACACACACACACACACACACACACACACACACACACACACACACACACACACACACACACACACACACACACACACACACACACACACACACACGAGACAAACAATAAACGAATACATCGCAAAGATTGTTTATTGTAATTGTTGCCAGCCTTCCCCTCGTGTGATGGATCGAATATTTCCCCAGTGGCTGGGGATAAAGGCATTGCCTGCCGGGCTCTGATAGCCTTCATTCAATAAACGATGCCAAATTGCGGCGATGGGATTTGATATCGATTCCAGGACCTGTCTTGTCACCAGGCACACAATCTGATTATTGGCCCCTCTGCTGTTGCTGTGTTATGATCCGCTGATGTCTCTTGTCTGCACACAGGGGAACATTATACGTACACACATACTCTCTCTCTCTCTCTCTCTCTCTGTCTGTCTGTCTGTTTGTCTTGCGCTCTCTCTCTGTGTCTGTCTGTCTTGCGCTCTCTCTCTCTATCTCTCTATCTCTCTCTCTCTCTCCCCGCTGCTCTCTCTCTTGCTCTCTCCCTCCTCTCTCTCTTCCTCCACCACACACACACTCTCTCTCTCTCTCTCTTTCACTCACACACACACACTCTCCACACACACACACACACACACACACACACACACACACACACACACACACACACACACCGGTGGCCCAGTGTTACTGAACACTACTAGACAAGCAAGTGCTCCGGGTTCGAATCCCTCACAGCCCTGGACATAATTATACCGCCACACTACGCTGGCCGTACTAGATGTTCGGTGGTGCTCTAGATGTTAGTCATGCGGCTGTGATGATAAACCGAGGTCCCGTGTGCAGCATGCACTTAGCGCACGTAAAAAATATCGGCGGCTGAGCCGTGATTCGAACCAGCGCGCTCAGATTCTCTCCGCTTCCTAGGCGGACGCGTTACCTCTAGGCCATCACTCCACTACTTAATAACGAGACAGAAAAAAGTCAGCTCGTTGCTGGGTGGCCAACATCACAAAACGCTTCATTCTCATCTCTCCCACCAACGTGATTTGGACGTCACTGCATGCAGCAGGCAGGCAGGCAGGCACGTTCGCTCCATCGTGGGCAGGCTGGTTGGGGGGTCAGTTTATGACTTCAATTTAGAACTTCTTTATTATGGTACCGTAGGAATAAGAAAAAAAAACCAAAAAACAACCATGTGTCATTGATCAGCGATATGATGAAAGAGAACGCCAGAGGTGTGTGTGTGTGTGTGTGTGTGTGTGTGTGTGTGTGTGTGTGTGTGTGTGTGTGTGTCTGTGTCTCTGTGTGTCTCTGTGTGAGTGTGTGTCTGTATTCAAGTGTGCGTGTGTGTGTGTGTGTGTGTGTGTGTGTGTGTGTGTGTGTGTCCAAGTGTGCGTGTGTGTGTGTGTTCGTGTGTATGGGAATGTGTCTGGTTGTTTGTTTGTTTGTGTGTGTTTGTGTGTGTGTGTGTGTGTGTGTGAGTGTGAGTGTGAGTGTGTGTGTGTGTGTTGTGTTGTGTTGTGTTGTGTGCACATACAGGTACGTAAGGTAAGCTGGTCAGGTCTTATAGTCATAAACAATCATCGCATTCATTGTGCAAGACCTGCCCTAGAAACCTCTTCTGTCTACCCGTTCTTCTCCTTATTGTTCTATAGTCTCGTCACTATATCTTCCTTTTCGGTCCATTCATCTGTACGTTGTACAGATTGCCCCCCCCCCCTCTCCCCAACCACCCATCCCCACCCGCACCCCCACCCCCTCACCCCCAACCCCCCCTCTGCAAACCAATTGATAATAACTGCGCTGCTTTACTCTGAAAAAAAAAAGTTAAGGTGTATTCGTGAGACTGTAAAGCCAATGGCTGGACATCGACACTGGTTACTGGTCGCGCAGTGTTGTTTGTTAATATGGCTGTTTAATAAGACATTGCTTTTAAGCATTGTTTAGAAAGATACTGATTTTATGTCAGGTCGGTTTTTTTATGTTTATTTTTCACGCTCTTCACACTTTATTCAAGCTCTGTTCACGCTTTTTTTTTTTTTTTTCCTTTTCTTTCTATCTTGATAAATCGATGGTGATACAATAATAAGTATGCTACAAGACTGGCGTTTTCCTTCAATCCCTTCAGAGAAGATAGGTGTAGGATTCTGTAATAGTACCGTCTATATTTCGGGGTGTTTGTTTAGTAGGGATTTTTTTTTTCCCCCTTGCACCGTTTCACCCGCACGGATTCCTAGTACACAGCCAGCCATTCCTATCTATTCCCGCGCGTTTCCTTCCCGCCTTCCCAATGATGCCGGCAGAAGTCTTGCAAGGGACCCACCCAGCCAGCAATCTATCATGATAGGGTCGCCATGAGATCCCCTCCTCGTCACTGCACAAGCACTTTAGTCACTTTGGATGGTGTTCAGTCGCGCCTGTTTTTACATGATTCAGTATTCGCAGCACGACTCTGTACCGTCTAAGACCCCCCACCCCACCCCCACCTCCCCGGAGCCCCCATCTGCCCCCCCCCCCCCTACCCCTCTTCCCCCCAAGTGATGACAACAATCGCTTATAGCTGCGGAACCACATTCAGTAAGCCCTTACCTCCCGCTAGTAGTATTCCACTCTAACCGTCCCCCCCCCCCCCTCCGTCCTTCTCTCATATTCTGTTCTCTCTCTCTCTCTCTCTCTCTCTCTCTCTCCCATTCTTAGTCCCCTCCCCCTTGCCCCCTCCCACCCCCACCCCACCCCCACCCTTCTCCTCCACCTCAACCGCCCCCCTTTTCATTCGAATATACAGAAATGTCGATTTCTAATTAATAATAACAATTCATCATTATGATAGAAATGATAATAATAATCCAAATAATAATAATAATAATAATAATATCATTTATTTT
>NC_134894.1:55225129-55232629 GCF_041734735.1 Babylonia areolata | reverse complement strand
TGTTCATGGTCCTTACTCTGAGCACTGTTCATGGTCCTTACTTTGAGCACTGTTCATGGTCCTTACTTTGAGCACTGTTCATGGTCCTTACTCTGAGCACTGTTCGTGGTCCTTACTTTGAGCACTGTTCATGGTCCTTACTTTGAGCACTGTTCGTGGTCCTTACTCTGAGCACTGTTCATGGTCCTTACTCTGAGCACTGTTCATGGTCCTTACTTTGAGCACTGTTCATGGTCCTTACTTTGAGCACTGTTCGTGGTCCTTACTTTGAGCACTGTTTGTGGTCCTTACTTTGAGCACTGTTCGTGGTCCTTACTTTGAGCACTGCTTGTGGTCCTTACTTTGAGCACTGTTTGTGGTCCTTACTTTGAACACTGTTCATGGTCCTTACTTTGAGCACTGTTCATGGTCCTTACTTTGAGCACTGTTCATGGTCCTTACTTTGAGCACTGTTCATGGTCCTTACTTTGAGCACTGTTCATGGTCCTTACTTTGAGCACTGTTCGTGGTCCGAGACAGTTCTGTGCTACATTTGTTGTTTTTTTCTATCGCCCTCATTGTTTTCTTACCTCTCTCTCTCTCTCTCTCTCTCTCTCTCTCTGTATCTGTCTGTCTGACTCTCTCTCTCTCTTTCTCTCTCTCTCTCTCTCTCACTGTTTCTCTACTTTTCTTCTCATTACCAGTCCATTCACCCGCACGTTGTTTCTTTTCTGAAAAATCCTACTTTTGGTTTCATTTTAGACTTCAGAAAAAAAAATATATAGCGCCTGGGACATTGCCTGTTATGGGATTTCATACACACGTTTATGCACAACAGATTAGTAAAAAAAAATATATATATATATCATCGTGTTATTATTATCATTAGTAGTAGTAGTAGTAGTGGTGGTGGTTTTGTTCTTATTGTTATTTTGTTTTTGGTCTTTGTTCGTTTTGCTTCGATCTGTTGGCGAGAATGATATTGGGCACGTACCAGTATTTCTCTTACAAAGGTTTTTTGTTGTTGTTTTTTTGTTTGTTTGTTTTTTGGTTGTTTTTTGTTTGTTTGTTGTTGTTTCTTGTTGTTGTTGTTGTTGTTTTTTGTTGTTGTTTTTGTTTGTTTGTTGTTGTTGTTGGGTTTTTTTTTGGGGGGGTTGCTGCTGCTGCTCTGTTTTCAGCTCCCACTGGACACGTAGTTGATGGAGTTTTGTGGGGTTTTTGTTTTGTTTTTTACCCCACATTGTTCGCCTAGAATATTTTCAACCTTGATACACAGCGCTACGTGGGCGACTGGGAATGGGCTACAAACAGTACCAACAAGAACAATCCTCTTGGCTCTTAATTAAACGCGCAGGGCTTCTTCCGCCACTTTGACCTTCTTCCGTTTCCTGTGGTCATGGTGATTGTCTGTCTGTCTGTCTGTCTGTCTGTCTCTGTGTGTGTGTGTCAGCCGAATCAGGCTGGGTGCTTTGATTCCCCTCTCCACAGTCTTCTCTGCTAGGAAATGTTGTCTTCTGAACAAACATACAAGGACTGGGATCCGGAAATTCCCTTTCCTGTTCTTGTGCTTTGTTGCCCTGTGTTTGTTGACTGACCATCTTGAGTTCCCGTGACTGTTGAGTGAGTCTCTAGTCTGAGTCGAGATGCGTCTGCAAGTTTGTTTGGAAAGGCTTCAGCGGCTTTTTTTGTTTTCTTTCTTTTTTTCTTCTTCTTCTTGAGGCGGGGAGGAGGAGGAGGAGGAGGAGGTGTGGGGGTCTACGTAGGGGTGGGGGTGGGGGGCTGGGGGAGGGGGCGAAGGGAGGGGAAGTGTTCATCCACGTTCTTGCCTGCGTTGTGACGTTTTGAAATTTGAAGTGTCTTTCAAAAAAAAAGCAGAGCGTGTCCGACCCATCGCCTTTTCAATTTAGAAAAAAAAAAAATTGTATTCCATTTGGTCCTGATCTAGATTACGTCAGAAAAAAAGTATATATATATATATATATATATTATATATATATATATATATAGAGAGAGAGAGAGAGAGAGAGAAATGGGGAGGACGGGGGTAGTGGGGGTCCTCTCCTCTGTCTGACTTCACGTCTTAACTCTTTCCATACGAACGGCGAAAGAGACGACATTAACAGCGTTTCACCCCAGTTACCATCATCAAAATATTGCAAGCGGAAGGCTCTTATACTGAAGACGTGAATGTTGACAAAGAATACCACAAGTCTGACGACGGAAGCTAAAGGTTGGGTCATTCAGACACCCACTGGACATCCGAGGGGTCTGTGTAGAGGAGAAGAGAGGACTGGCCGTACTGAGTGAGTTAATGCTGCTGTCCAAAATAATGTGAGGTGCTGATCCTTTTTTTTTTTCTTCTGTGACGTGGGAGCAGAAGGAAAAAGAAAAGAAAAAACAGAAAGAAAAAAACAAAACAAAACAAAACATGCTGCGTGGATGGCGTTCGTTGAGTGGCTGTTGAACTACGGTGTCGGCTGTGATGATAATTGCCAGGGATTTGGGGTATTCTGGTGGGGTTTGGTTCTGTTATACGTGTTTCTTTTATTGTATCATTTTTGTTTTTTGTTTTTTTTGTTTGTTTGTTTGTTTGTTTAGTGGCGGGGGTGGGGTTGGGGGTGGGGTGAGGCGGGAGTGGGGGGGAAGGGGTGTGTGTGGGGAGATGGGTGGGGTGTAGGGGGTATTGGAGGTTTAGGCTGGTGGGGTACGGGAATGTTATGTTTTGTTTGTAACGTCTGTGTGTGTGTGTGTGTGTGTGTGTGTGCGTGTGTGTGTGTGTGTGTGTGCGTATGTGTGTAGGTGCGTGTGCGTGTGCGTGCGTGTGTGTGTATGTGTGTGTGTGCGCGCGCGCGTGTATGTGTGGTTATAATTATGAGGTAAAGAGAGATGGGGTGGGTTTTTTTGATGAGTACCAGCGCTAAAATACCACAAAGTATCTCTCTTTTTTTTTCTTTCCTTCTGATTAAGTTAAGCGGACGAAAAGTGCAATGCGGGCAATGATTACATGTAACTAACTCTTTACGTTGTGTGTGCACACAAAAAAAAAAAAAAAAAAAATCCCGGCAAGAGCAGACTATGTATGTCATGCCCACCCCCCACCCCTACCTCCTACCCCCCCCCCCCCCCACACACACACACACACATGTAGGGGCAGCGCAAAGGAACATGTCAAAAGTGTTGTGAATGACCTTAGCGTCTGTTGAAAGTGAGCAAACCGTTCATCGTCTTATATTTAAAAAAAAAAAAAAAAATCATTCAACTGCAATTTATATTTCTAATAATTTGTGACAGCTTATTGCGTGGTAACGTGTTTGTGAGTGGATGACATAAGCATTAGCACACACACACACACACACACACACACACACACACACACACACACACACACACACACACACACACAGAATTTAATTGAGGGTAATAATAGAGGAAGCAAAAAAATGTTGCTGTTTTTCATCCAGCACTCGACATGGAAACAAATGAAAAAGTAGGTAAAATAACATAAGGTAAAATAAATTGAAATGAAATAAAAAGTACAGGAAAAATCATCATATCAGCACATGAAGAGAGAGAGAGAGAGAGAGAGAGAGAGAGAGAGAGAGAGAGAGTGTGTGTGTGCAGTATGGGAGTGGGGATGTTTGTGGAAATGATTCTGGATGAGTGTCGCTCGACGTCAATACTTACGAAGGTTTAAACAACAACAACAACAACAAAACACAAAAAAAAGCCTTCCACGTTATTTTCAACAATCACGATTTTCTGGTATTGAGCAGGGACAAACCAATCAATGTCCTTATTGTCGTTGATTTTTTTCGTTTGTTTGATTTTTTTTTTTTTTAACTTCTTCAGAATTGCGTGCATCCATCTATTTTTGAAAGAGGATGCGAAGAGGGTGTGGCCACAATAATCAAGAGTTGTGTTTTCTGGGACTTATTTTTTGTTTTCTATTATATATATTTTTAACCTCTTCGTGTGTGTGTGTTTGTGTGTGTGTGTGTGTGTGTGTGTGTGTGTGCGCGCGCGCGCGCGCGCGTGGGTGTGTGTGTGTGTGTGGGTGGGTGGATGGGTGTTTGTGTGTGATGGTGCTTGTATATGTGTCATCGTCACCGTTGCTGTAATTATTGTTCTCTTTCTTTCTCCCTGTCTGTCTTCCTGTTTGTCTGTCCTGTACTTTTGTCTTCTATGCGTTTAGATTTTCTATTCTTTATATATATATATATATATATATATATGTGTGTGTGTGTGTGTGTGTGTGTGTGTGTGTGTGTGTGTGTGTGTAGAGAGAGACACAGAGAGAGAGATCTGTGTGCGTGTGTGTGTGTGTGTGTGTGTACGTGCGCGCGCGTGCGCGCTTATCTGCACGTGTGTGTAAAGGACAGAGGTAGAGAACACAGAGACAGATAAGAGGAGAGATGCTTACACACAAGTGCGAATTCCACAAACAAAGGGACAATAAATAAAGACATTTCCAGAGTGACATTGGAGAGAGACAGACAGACAGACAGACAGAAACAGACAGACAGACAGAGACAGAGACAGACAGACAAACAGACAGACAGAGAGAAGACAACACATCCGCTCTGCGTGTATTTGTATTTGTATTTCTTTTTATCACAACAGATTTCTCTGTGTGAAATTCGGGCTGCTCTCCCCAGGGAGAGCGCGTCGCTATACTACAGCGCACCCCCACCCCCCACCCCACCCCCTTTTTTTTTTTTTTTTTTTTTTGTATTTTTTTCCTGCGTGCAGTTTTCTTTTTCTACAGAATTTTGCCAGGAACAACCCTTTTGTTGCCGTGGGTTCTTTTACGTGCGCTAAGTGCATGCTGCACACGGGACCTCGGTTTATCGTCTCATCCGAATGACTAGCGTCCAGACCACCATCCAAAGGTCTAGTGGAGGGGGACAGAAAATATCGGCGGCTGAGCCGTGATTCGAACCAGCGCGCTCAGGTTCTCTCTCGCTTCCTAGGCGGACGCGTTACCTCCAGGCCATCACTTTGTATGTCACCAGCAGACACCGAAAGCCAGAAGAGAATAAGTAAATAGCGTGCTGTGGTTGGGTTACCACAGCCATCCAGCCGATCCCCGTCACACCTTCTTCTCTGCCACTGAACACACTGTGACAGGCGTGTAGACAGGGTGGTTCCATCATTGGTACAGATGGAATCTGGATTGTTCTGGAACACCAGCATCTGTCTGTCTGTCTGTCTGTCTGTCTGTCTGTCTGTCTGCCAGCCCTTCTTTGTTGACGTCACCAGGTGTCCGGGTCACCCAGAGTGTGTGTGTGTGTGTGTGTGTGTGTGTTTCAGTTTCAGTTTCAGTTTCAGTAGCTCAAGGAGGCGTCACTGTGTTCGGACAAATCCATATACGCTACACCACATCTGATAAGCAGATGCCTGACCAGCAGCGTAACCCAACGCGCTTAGTCAGGCCTTGAGAAAAAAAGTAAATAAATAATGGATAAATACATAAAAAAATACTACTACTACTAATAATAATAATATGTATAAGGCGCAAAAACTTGATGAAGTCAACTGCAAGCGTTAAAAAAAAGTGTTTGTGTGTGTGTGTGTGTGTGTGTGTGTGTGTGTGTGTGTGTGTGTGTGTGTGTGTGTGTGTGTCCCTGTGTGTGTGTGTGTGTCTGTGTGTGTGTGTCTGTGTCTGTGTTGTCTGTGTATAACGGGGAGAGGGTTCTTTTAGAAAGGAGTATTTGTGTCTTTGTCTCTCTCTCTCTGTTTTTGTCTCTCACATTTTGTCTCTCTCTCTCTCTCTCTCTCTCTCTCTCTCTCTCTCTCTCTCTCTTCTCTCTCAATGTCTGTCTGCCTGTATCTTTTTTTCTTTTTTTTTCAAAGATGGAATTGAATTAGACGAAAGGAAACGAAATAGAAATAAAACCAGTGAAAAACATTTTACCCAAACTCATAATACGCAGCACGGATGTTATTACTGTGTCGATAAGCTCATCTCGCCAAAAAAAAAAAAAAGAATAAAATAAAATAAATAAATAAATAATGAAAATGAATAAACCAAACAATCAAGGAATAGAATCGCAGATGGGTTTGTTTTTTTTGTTTTTTTTTTTTTTAAGGCTGATCACTCTAGAAACAAAACGACTCAAGTTATTTACATTTGTCGCGGCAGCTATCTGTTATTGGCAGAAGACAAGCTCAAGGGGATGGGTTTTTTTATGGGTTTTCTTTTTTTGCAGTCTTAGAAGCTGGAGGTTGTCTTCGTTTTACTCCGTGCCATATCCATCCCACAACAACCTTTGTGGGGTTTTTTTGTCATAGAAGGTCCAAGGCAATTTGGGTCCATTGATGGCATGGCTGGGGTCAGGACGGCCACTTTTCAGACCCTGACAGCTTTATAACGATATCATCGTCATAGCTGCAGGACATAATGTGAAGAAGACGTGGGAGGGAGAGAGAGAGGGGGGGGGGGTGGGGGGCGGGGGAATGTGCCAGTAAAAGACTTGCAGGACGATCATAAAGACTTCCAATTTGTTGGCTGTGGGCTTCCAATAGGATGAGAGCAGGGCGGGGGGAGGGGGGGAGGGAGGGGGAGAACGGAGGGGGGGGTGTGAACGGGGTGGAAGGTGGAGGTATGTTGATTGGCGAGAGAAACTGACAAAATAATGTGGAAGAAAATAAAAGATGCGATTTGGGAAATAGAGCAAAAGGATCATAGGGTGACGGGCGCAATAGTCGAGTGGTTAAAGCGTTGGACTTTCAATCTGAGGGTGCCGGGTTCGAATCTTGGTAACGGCGCCTGGTGGGTAAAGGGTGGAGATTTTTTTCCGATCTCCCAGATCAACATATGTGCAGACCTGTGCCTGAACCCCCTTCGTGTGTATACGCAAGCAGAAGATCAAATACGCATGTTAAAGATCCTGTAATCCATGTTAGCGTTCGGTGGGTTATGGAAACAAGAACATACCCAACACGCACACCCCCGAAAACGGTGTATGGCTGCCTACATGGCGGGGTAAAAACGGTCATACACGTAAAAGCCCACTCGTGTACATACGAGCTGCAGCCCACGAGCGAAGAAGGGTATCAGGGTTTTAGCTGGTGTGGGAGCGGAGATGGGTGTGTGGGAGTGGATGTAGGGGGTGAGTGAAGTACGGATGGACAGAACTCAAGAGAGCTTGGGGAGGAGGGTAAGAATCACTGAGGTTATGGAGGGGTCCTTACAATGTGACGACTGGCAGTTCCAGACGTTTTTTTGTTTGGTTGGGTTTTTTTTCTGTTTTGTTGTTGTTGTTGTTTTGCTCGTTTTTTTTTGTTTGTTTGTTGTTGTTTTGTGGGATTTTTTTTTTTTAAACGCGGAAACACGTGTCGATCATACTTTCAAATAAAACACACACAAAAAACGGAGTAAATAGATGGTTTTGTATTGGCAGTCAATAATTTCCCTGTCTGTTTCTCTGTCTCTGTCTCTCTCGGTTCTTTCTTTATTCATTTCCTTTTCCTGTTTCATGTTGTTTGTGTTGGTGGTCTGCAACCCACCTTAATTCGTTC
>NC_134894.1:55197629-55220129 GCF_041734735.1 Babylonia areolata | reverse complement strand
AAAATAAAGGGTTGTTCCTTGCAAAATTTTATTGAAAAATCCGCTTCTATAGGAAAACAAACAAACCTGCAGGCAGAAAAGAAATGGGTGGTGCTGTCGGTTTAACTCACTCAGTACGGCCAGTCCTCTCTTCTCCTCTACACAGACCCCTCGGATGTCCAGTGGGTGTCTGAATGACCCAACCTTTAGCTTCCGTCGTCAGAATTGTGGTATTCTTTGTCAACATTCACCTCTTCAGTATAAGAGCCTTCCGTTTGCAATATTTTGATGATGGTAATTGGGGTGAAACGCTGTTAACGTCGTCTCTTTCGCCGTTCGTATGGAGAGAGTTAACCACGCGATCTTATTGTGGAGAGCAGCCCAAATTTCACACAGAGAAATATGTTTGTGACAAAAAAAAAGAGCAATACAATACAATACTATACAAAACTTCAACCAGTTGGAACTGACCCCACTTAATGAAAGAACAATAGGTCCAGGAGAGGAAATGATTGACTGACAATTAAGAGTGGTAACTCTTCATACACAAGGTACACAACTTCAAGTTAATGCTGTTTATGCTACTGATTCAGCTAGGTAAATAAAAAAATTGTGCATTGGAACAAACCCACACACTTCCTTAAATAAAGGGAAGCTCCAGGCTTGGCCTTATACCGATCATTCGACATGTGCACAAAGCAGCAATGAAGAAATGAGCAAACACTAAAACTAGCTTTCTTTCTTTCTTTCTTTCTTTCTTTCTTCTTCTTCTCCCCCCCGTCTCTCTCGTGTTTGCAAAAATAAAGGGTTGTTCTTGCAATTTTTGAAAACCGCTTCTATAGGAAAACAAACAAACTGCAGCAGAAAAGAAGGTGTGCTGTCGTAACTCATTCAGTACGGCCAGTCTCTCTTCTCTCTACACAGACCCTCGGATGTCAGTGGTGTCTGAATGACCCAACCTTAGCTTCCGTCGTCAGAATTTGGTATTCTTTGTCAACATTCACCTCTTCATTAAGAGCTTCTTATTTTTATGATGTTAATTGGGGTGAAACGCTGTTACGTGTCTCTTTCGCGTTGTAGGAGAAGTTACACGCGATCTTATTGTGGAGAGCAGCCCAAATTTCACAGAGAGCAATATTTTGTGAAAAAATGAGCACATAAATACAACTGTGACTGCAAAGTGGAACTGTACCCATTAATAAGAAGATTCCAATATTGCTTAATAATCCAACCTTCTACAGGTCTTCAATTTAACTTTATCTTTTCCTTTTTCTTCTTCTTCTTCTTCTTCTTCTTCTTCTTCTTCTTCTTCTTCTTCTTCTTCTTCTTCTTCTTCTTCTTCTTCTTCTTCTTCTTCTTCTTCTTCTTCTTCTTCTTCTTCTTCTTCTTCTCCTTCTTCTCCTCCTCCTCCTCCTCCTCCTCCTCCCTCCGTCTTCTTCTTTTTCTTCTTCTTCTTCTTTTTCGTGGTTATCATGGTAACCATACAGTCCTGTTATTGGCGGCCCTTTCTGATGCCAGACAATTCCAAAATGGGTGGCATCAAACCTTCCAAGCACAACTGGTTAAAAGGAGGGGTCCCAGTGGGAAATGGGATGACTTCTTCTTCGTTCGTGGGCTGCAACTCCCACGTTCACTCGTATGTACACGAGTGGGCTTTTACGTGAATGACCGTATTTACCCCCGCCATGTAGGCGGGGGTGTGCATGCTTGGTATGTTCTTTGTTTCCATAACCCACCGAATACTGACATGGATTACAGGACCTTTAACGTGCATATTTGATCTTCTGTTTGCGTGTACACACGAAGGGGGTTCATGCACTACCAGGTCTGCACATATGTTGACCTGGGAGATCGGAAAAATCTCCCAGGTGCCGTTACCGAGATTCATACCCGGGACCCTCGGATTGAAAGTCCAACGCTTTAATCACTCGGCTATTGCGCCCGTCTAGCTTTTCATTCAAGATTGGCATAGCCTTTTAATAATCCTGAATATGCTGCAAGAAGAATATAAGGACAATACAGAACAAACGCATGGTTGCCTCGATGTGTGGATCGAGTTACCACTCTTGGTTATTTGTTGACCCCACCTAGCTGGATTTTACTCCCCGCATCATCATCATCATCATCATCATCATCATAGATATGAGAGGTCATTCCAGGCCAGCTTGAAATGACCGTTGGAGGAAAATTTAGCCCAGTTGAAATCAAAATAGAACTCCCACACCTTTGCTTCCGTATGATGGAGAGTTGGGGATGTGTGTGTGTGTGTGTGTGTGTGTGTGTGTGTGTGTGTGTGAGGGGGAGGGGGGGAGCACGGGGTGGGGGGGAGGATAGGGGGGTCGGTAAAGGCGGTCCCAGAACGACCCCCTTCCTTCTGCAATAGCGTGATTAAACCAGGAGTGAGGGGGTAGTTTCTAACTGGTGAGCTTAGTAGGGTGGTCGATCTTGACTGGCCACAATTAACCCCCTTCCTCACCCCCCCCCCCCCCCACCCCCTTTCTCTCTCTGTTTCTCTCTTTCTCTGTCTGTCTCTCTGTGTGTATGTCTGTCTCTCTCTCTCTCACACACACACACACACAAACCGCCGTTGGTATGATCTCTTCACAAACGGGGAAAGAGCCATTGGAATCGTTGCAATTATTTTTTTGCTTCCTTCCATCACAGTCTTTCCCTCTGCTGTATGATTTTTTTGACTCACTTGTGTAAACAAAGTGAGTCTATGTTTTAACCCGGTGTTCGGTTGTCTGTCTGTCTGTGTGTGTGTGTGTGTGTGTGTGTGTGTGTGTGTGTGTCTGTGTGTCTGTGGTAAACTTTAACATTGACATTTTCTCTGCAAATACTTTTTTCAGTTGACACCAAATTAGGCATAAAAATAGGAAAGATTCAGTTCTTTCCAGTCATCTTGTTTAAAACAATATTGCACCTCTGGGATGGGCACAAAAAAAATTAAAAAATGAAGCCTAATTATATGCAAACTGCATTTACTGTTATATTTATATTTTTTGTATTCTGTAAACTTGGCACTTTGACCTCTTATTCTGACACAGCAACAAGAGGAGTCATTATTATCATTTTTTGTTCAAACAGGAACTTCTTTTTGCTAAGCATGGAATTTTTATTTATTTTGCAAGCATTTTTGGTGCAGATAGTAAAAAAAAAAGGGAAATTACTCTGTAAGTAATGCTAGGGGACTTAATTTATCACAAGTGAGTCTTGAAGGCCTTGCCTCTCTTGTTTCTTTATATTTTGTTTCTTTATTCTGTTGCGGCAACACCATGTGTCTCTGATCACAGGTAGTAGGAATAGACGGGCGCAATAGCCGAGTGGTTAAAGCGTTGGGCTGTCAATCTGAGGGTCCCGGGTTCGAATCACGGTGACGGCGCCTGGTGGGTAAAGGGTGGAGATTTTTACGATCTCCCAGGTCAACATATGTGCAGACCTGCTAGTGCCTGAACCCCCTTCGTGTGTATATCCAAGCAGAAGATCAAATACGCACGTTTAAGATCCCGTAATCCTTGTCAGCGTTCGGTGGGTTATGGAAACAAGAACATACCCAGCATGCACACCCCCGAAAACGGAGTATGGCTGCCTACATGGCGGGGTAAAAACGGTCATACACGTAAAAGCCCACTCGTGTACATACGAGTGAACGCAGAAGCAGAAGAACCAGTGGGCTCAGATTCTCTCGCTTCCAAGGCGGACGCGTTACCACTAGGCAAACATTCCACCAATGGGGCTGGGGGGGGGGGGGGGGGGGGGGGGGACGGGGGGGGGGGGGGAGATACATTCCAATGGAGGCTAAATTACAATTATGGGCCAGTCAGGTTTGATCCTGGGTTGTTAAAAACCAAAGTGGGAACGGATAGGCTGCTAGAAGAAGAAGAAGAAGAAGATAGTAGGAGTGGTGGACGTCTTGGTTGTTGCAGGAGAAGCTGTTGCTCAGCGTGTTACCCCAGCACGTTGCCATGGAGATGAAGAGAGACATCACCAACCCGCACACGGGCCCCTTCCACAAGATCTACATTCAGCGCCACGATAATGTCACGTGAGTAGCTTCCCCTGGGGTTTGGTTTGGTTTGGTTTGGTTTGGTTTGGTTTTGTTTTGTTTTGTTTCTCTGTGTTATCTGTGTGCTTGTTTGTCTGTTTTGCTGTTTGTCATTGTCTCTGTCTGTCTGTCTGTCTGTCTGTCTGTCTGTCCGTATGTATGTATGTATGTATGTATGTATGTATGTATGTATGTCTCTCTCTCTCTCTCTCTCTCTCTCTCTCTCTCTCTCTCTCTCTCTCTCTCTCTCTCTGCACCTGCCTTTTTCTGTGTCTCTCAATTTCTCTCTCTCTTTCTGTGTGTGTGTGTGTGTGTGTGTGTGTGTGTGTGTGTGTGCATCTACCTCCTCTCTCTCTCTCTCTCTCTCTCTCTCTCTCTCTCTCTCTCTCTCTCTTTGTATCTACCTTTTTCTCTGTCTCTCTCTTTCTCTGCATCTGCCTCTTTCTCTCTCTCTGCATCTGCCTCCATCTCTCTCTCTCTCTCTCTCTCTCTCTCTTTCTGTCAGTCTTCTCATCTTTTTCCTCCAATCCCACACTTACTGCCTCTCCGTCATATACACAGAGACACACGTACGCAGACAGACAGACAGACAGACAAGGGGATATTATCACAAGCATGCACGCACACCCACACTCACACACACGTACACACTTACTAGCACCACCCATACTCACACACACGCACACACTTAAAAGCGTATACACATTCACATTTACACACAATCAAACACACACTCGTGCACACACACACACACACACTCTCTCTCTCTCTCTCTCTCTCTCTCTCCATCACACACACACACTCACACACACACACACACACACACACACACACAGACACGCACGCATAAACACACACACACACACACACACACACACACACACATATATATATATATATATATATATATATATATATATATATATATATATATATATGTGTGTGTGTGTGTGTGTGTGTGTGTGTATGTATGTACACACACACGCCCGCACAAATGCACACACACACACACACACACACACACACACACACACACACACATTTACATGCATGTCTTAACTTTTTTTCCATACCTCAAGTTGAAAGGCTGTAACTATGTTCGGACAGGTTTGATGTTATTCGGAATCGCCATTCCTTTGAGAAATACACATCCAAAACAAAAAACTGACCAGATATACAGTTCCGTGAGGGATAATGGTTAATTGCTAAATGTACTCATAGTGGTGTCAATGGAAAGGTTCACGAGAAAATTGTATCACCCCCACATTGAGGACGAAAACAAGTCCAGATGGTTGAATATATGATAGTCAGTCGTGTCCGACAATGACCATCAGAACGGCAGAGGAGGCAACTGCTGTTCTGACTATTTGGGCTAGAATTTGATTCTAGCGGAGAGTGTCTTGCCCAAGTACATCCCCACTCTCTCGGCCAAGAGGGTTTTAGGACAGTCGGCGTTTGGATGGTTCCCAAAGGCCAACTCGCCCACAAGGCTGCAGCACTAAGAGCCAGTGCAATTTTGCCTCCCAGTTTGAGAGTCATAGTCCTTCACAAAAGACTAAGCTGTAAATGGTTTCCCATTGACTGGAGAAACCATTGATAATACAGCTCTCGCTTTGCTGTTGTCCCAAATGTGTTGAATAAGCGATTGTAAGGAGAAAATTATCTATCTTTTTTTTTTCCTTTTCTTTTTTATCGTAGCAGATCATTGTGTGATTTAGTGAAACTTTAAGCCAGCCTTTCTTCACAAAGCAAACGTTGAATAAGCAGCCATGCTGTCCCCATACCCCCAGCCCTACCCCCACCCCTGTTCCTCCTCCCTCACACCCACCTTCTTTTCTGAGCCAATAAACTCATTACAGTGACATTTCAACACATCGATTACCTAGTTTGACGACAATGGATTTTCTTCTTCGTGACTGCTGACAGGCACGCACGCACGCACGCAAACTCTGTCTCTATCTGTCTCTGTCTGTCCCTGTCTCTATCTGTCTCTGTCTCTCTCTGTCTCTCACTCTCTCTCTCTCTCTCTCTCTCTCTCTCTCTCTCTCTCTCTCTCTCTCTCTCTCTCTCTGTGAGAAGTTAGGGCGAAGTTGCGGGAGGTGCGTTAACAAGAAGGGAGGGGTGTTAAAAGGAAATGGTAGCCAAGAAAAATCATCTGATTGGCTTCCAAATTAGAATAATGGGAGAGAAATAAACTCATAAACCTGTAAATGTCAATAGCGTAACAGCATCCTAACAACATGCAGGGTATAGGTCACACTAAATCTAATGAGGAAGATGACTGTTGATAATCATGCAATTATTGAAAATGCATTGTTAAAGAAAACTATATCGACCATCCATTTTTACTTTTGAAAAAACAACAACATCACAATGCGTCTGAAGAAAAAGAGACGAGGTGAGATAGAGAGAGAGAGGGGGGGGGGGGAAGAGACAGACAGGTAAAGGGAGAGAGAGAGAGAGATATTTAGAGTAATAGCTCAACATGTACGTCATTCATGTTTTGTTTTTGTTTTGTTTTGTTTTTTGTTTGTTTGTTTTTTCCCTGTTGTCAGCAGGGTTCATTTCTTTAGGAGACCACAGAGAGAGAGAAAGAGATAGAGAGAGAGAGAGAGAGACGTTCTGAAGAGGAAATCAACACACACACACACACACACACACACACACACACACTCCACCCAAACGGTTATATACAACCCCCCACACCCTCCCTTCCCTTCCTCCCATTAAATAAAGATAAGACGGTGGGAGCCAAATCATGACGACAGCAAGTGACGGTCATATAAGGATATCGCCGACGCGCTATTATTATTATTATTATTATTATGGCAGGCCCCCACGGACGGATGCGGCAGTTTCATTTTCATCCTCGCGACGAAACCCTGTCTGGCTCCCATTTCTCTCAGGTCTACCGAACGTAAGTGGACGAGGGTAGGAGAAGATAGAGGGCGCTGGAGGAGGATAGCCGGAGGAAGGGGGTGAAGGGTTTTGGGGCGGGGGGAAGGAGGAGGAGGAGGAGGGAGTGTAGAGGGAAGGGGTGGAGGTGGGGAGAAAGAAGGGAGGGAGTGAGAGGGAGGGCTCATGGTTTGGATATGCAGGCAGCTCAGGTTGTTTGTGGTGGGGTGACAGATTCCAAACAATCGAGAGTGGGCAGCAGAGGGGGATCGTCCATTTTGGGGGGAAAAAAAAAAGAGAATCAGGCTCTGGAGAAATAATACTCCCATCTGGCGAACTTGCACATGCTTGCTGTACACGCGGCAACACACACACACACACACACATACAAACACACACAAACACGCGCACGGGCACGCACGAGCGCGGGCTCATGCACACACACACACACACACACACACACACACACACACACACACATACACACACACACACACACACACACACACACGAACACGAGCACGCGCGCGGGCTCATGCACACACACACACACACACGCACACACACACAGACACACACACACACGAACACGCGCACGCGCGCGCGCACGAGCGCGGGCTCATGCACACACACGCACACACACACACACACAACACACATACACACACACAAACACACACACATACACACATACACACACACACACACACACACACACACACACACACACACACACACACACACACACACACACAGAGCAGTTCTACTTTCCACCCATTCACCCACCCACCGACACACAAAACATACTGTGACAAGAAGAAGAAACCCCCGAGACTTTCTCTTTTTTTTTTCTTTTTTTTCTTTCTTTCTTTTTTTTTTTCCTTTTTTTTTCTTGAAAACATGATGTAGACTTGGCACTGTAGTGGCTCCCAGTCGGCACAAAACAGCTTTCTGCTCTCTTCGCGCTGTTCTCGGGCATGCCCCCCCCGGCCGCCATCTCGCTGGTACCGCAGCCGTCCGTCTTCGACGAGATATCGACAGTCCTGCAGGACGTCAGTGTTGTCACTGCGGTATCAGATCAAGCCCTGTCTTCAACCACTCCACCACTCTCCAAGCAGGAATCGGGACTGTGTGTTTGCCGCCGGGATGCTGTCTGTCTGTCTGTCTGTCTGCCTGTCTGTCTGCCTGTTTGTCTGTGTGTCTAGCTCCCCGAACGAACACACAAGAGACGAGATGGTGTTTAAAAAAAACCCCAAAAAAAAAAAAGGGTGTCGTGGACTGGGATTATGGGAAAGTAAGAGTTGGTGGCAAAGTAGGGGAGGGGGGAGGTGGAGGGAGGAGGGGCGGTGGTGGTGGTGGGGGTGATGGCGGTCATTGGGGGGGGGGAGGGGAAGGGAAGTTCTAAAATCGAGTGCTATGACTTAATAGTCCAGGGTGGGGCTAGACATGGAGGTTTTTGGGTGGGGCAGATTGACTTAGAAAAAAAAACAAAAAAAACACCAACTATTGAAGTTGGTGCTCGCTCCTTCGATCGTTACTCACCATGTTGGGTCTGCTGTTGTGTGGGCTAGATGGGTCTCTCTGTCTGTCTGTCTGTCTGTCTATCTATCTGTCTGTCTGTCTGTCTATCTATCTGTCTACCTATCTATCTATCGCTCTATCTATTTATGTGTGTATGTTTGTATGTACGTATGTACGTACGTATGCATGCATGTATGTAATAAGTATGTATGTATCTATCTATCTATCTATGTGTCAGTCTGTCTGTCTATATATTTATATATCTGTCTGTCTGTCTATATCGATACTCTCTCTCTCTCTCTCTCTCTCTCTCTCTCTCTCTCTCTCTCTCTCTCTCTCTCTCTCTTCACACACACACACACAGATATGTATATATATATATATATATATATATATATATATATCTATCTATCTATCTATCTATCTATCTATCTATGTTCGCTTTATTACTTTTTACATTATTTATTGTTGATGATGGTGACGATGATGATGATGATAATTATCATTCGTAGTAGTAGCAGTAGATGTAGCAGTGTTAACAAAAGTATTATTGTTGTGTCGTTATCGTTAATGTTGTTATTGTTATGGTTGTCACAAGGACAGATTGGAAGACTGGACGATACCTAAAATCTTAGTCCTTGAGTAATAAAATGTTTGAATCTTGAATCTTGAACATATCATCCATCTTCTGAAGTATCGCTAAGGAGAGGAGGGGAAGGGGTGTGAATGGTGTGGGTGTGTTGGGGGAAACTGGGTAAATGGAGGGTGGAATTCGCAATATATATCTATATACAATTACAGAAACTTACGTAAAGGGACTTGGTCAAAAGAGAAGTTTTCAATGTAACAAGCGAAACAACTGGGAATGAATGCAAAATGTCAAAAACGTCAACGTTCTCATTCGCTTTCGTTCGGGAAACAAATGTTACAACGCGAAGGACAAAGTTAATACTGCACAGCATGATGATATAGATTCCTGTGTTAAAGAGCAATACATATTTATTTGTGTGTGTGTGTGTGTGTGTGTGTGTGTGTGTGTGTGTGTGTGTGTGTGTGTGTGTGTGTGTGCGCGCGTGTGTGTACTGGTGGTCGACTCCATACGATCGAAGTCAATCTCCCAACAAACAGTCAACGCGAACACACACGGTTTTTAATGCATCGAGATGATTTCTGTCTGCAATGTGTGTGCGTGCAAGCGTATACACCGATTTCAGACCAGATAGATTCACCTGTTTGTAAACGAAACACTCGAGTCTGCAACGGAAAGCAAAATATTGTCCAACTCTCTGTTGGGGAATTGGGGGAAAAGCTGCAGGTGTTTGTTTGGGCCTTTTTTTTCTTTTTTTTTCTTTTTTTCTTTCTTTTTTTCAGAAAGTACAACAACAAAAAAGAGAGGAGGATGGGGTGGGTGAAAAGTCCGGAAGGAAGGAAGGAAGGAATGATAGATGTAGATAGGTTTGTTGGGGATGGGGGAAACGTGTGGAGGGAGGGCAGATGTTGAGGGTTCCAGAAAGGAGCGGGATGCCTTCTGTTGTTTATGTGGGCTTGCATCCAGTCAGTGTGACGCTCTGGAGGGCTTAGCTTTAGGGTAATGAGGGGTATCTGTTTGCCTGTACGTCTGTCTGTCTGTCTGTCCGCCTCTCTGTATTACTTACTCTCTCTCTCTTTCTCTCTTTCTCTCTCTACCCCCCCCCCCCACCTCTCTCTCTCTCTCTCTGTATATAACAGAGATGCACTGTACTTTGATATTCATTCATTTGTGTTTATTTGTATTCAGCGATTTCTCTCTCTCTCTCTCTCTCTCTCTGTGTGTGTGTATAGATATATATATATATATATATATATATATATATATATATATATATATATTAACAGAGATACACCGTATTTTGATATTCATTCATTTATTCGTGTTTATTTGTATTCAACTCTCTCTCTCTCTCTCTCTCTCTCTCTCTCTCTCCCTCTCTCTCTCTCTCTTGCTGTCTTTCTCCTCCCCCGTTTTTCTCTCTCTCCCTCCCTCCCACTCTGTCTCTCTCTCCCTCCCTCCTCCTATCTCCCACCCTCCCCGTCTCTCTCTCTCTCTCTCTCTCTCTCTCTCTCTCTCTTTCTCTTGCACAGAGATAGTGACGGACAGACAGACAGACGGAGAAAGAGAGAGTGAGAGAGGGGGAGAGATAGAGCGCAACCACGAACTTGTCTTTAAAAAATAATAATAATCAATCAACTAATTAAATAAATTAACTCATTCACTCACTCTTATGCGCGCATGCTTTCACATCTGTCGAAATGCAATGTATTTCAAGGTATTTTTGAACGAAATGTTCTCAACATCTGCTTGAAATTTGTAGTTTTAAATGACGCGCGACAAGCTGAATACATGCGAGCATGCAAGAGAGAGAGAGGGACAGACAGACAGACAAACAGACAATAAAGACAGAGCTTCCGACTGACAGTGGGTAGAGGTGTGTTATTCTATGAATCACAACATAGTTCATGTCCTTGGAAACGCATCTATGGAATATTAAAAGACAAATGACTATCTCTCCAACTGCAGAGATTATTGACAATAACAAATACATTGATTTTATTAAATCCAAAAATGGAAGGTACGACTACGAGTATCTGGTATCAGTTGTTTTTTTTTTGTTGTTTTTTTTTTGTTTTTTTGTTGTTCTCTCTCTCTCTCTCTCTCTCTCTCTCTCTCTCTCTCTCTCTCTCTCTCTCTCTCTCTCTCTCTCTCTCTCTCTCTCTTGTTGTCAAAGAAGCTAGAGACTTATGTCAGATTATTATTGGTAGTATTTAGATTAAGACAGAACGCGTCCGATATAGACAACTGTTTTATAAACATAGTGTATTCTATTGGTAAAGGTTGATGAACATACTGCATGTAATATATTACGTGCACAAGCGAATGTGTGAGTACTTCTTCTTCGTTCGTAGGCTGCAACTCCCACGTTCACTCGTATGTACACGAGTTGTATTTTACGTGTATAATCGTTTTTACCCCCGCCATGTAGGCAGCCATACTTCGTTTTCGGGGGTGAATGTGAGAATGAATGTCCAGGGTTGGGGAGGGAGAATGATCACATGTGTGTGGGCACGGGCGAACAGGCTGTGTGTGTATGTGTGTGTGTGTGTGTGTGTGTACGTTTGTGTCGTGATGAGGTTGTGCGTATATTCTTTTTTTATGGGATCGATAGATAGATTGAGTGATTGAGTGATTGACTGACTGACTGACTGACTGACTGATTGATTGATTGATGTAGAAGCAGATATTCAAAATCAGTTAGCTCTTTACGCATACATGGTGTGGTCACAGATAGACACACAGACAGACAACAGACATACGGATAAGCACTCAGCAAACCAGACAAACAGAAAGACAAAGTGAGGATTCCAGCACTTGATCCTTGTTTAAACGGAACCAAAACTTGGAAATCCAATAACGAACGACCTGCTCAGAGGTGAATTATTAGGGAAAGGAAGGCTGGCATGGAGGAAGGGAAGAGCAGCTGTCGAATGATGTCGGAGACATTTGCATAAGTAGCAATCGGCTGGTCAACGGCTGATGACTTTGGTGGTGTACCTACCAGACACGCGCTACTTTCTAGTGGAACTGCCAAGTCTGGACTTTGGTCTGCTCTCCCGGGACTCTGGGTGAGGGGAGATGGTGGCAAATGGAAGGGGAGGGGAGGGAAGGGGGTGCTGAATAAGGATAACAGGTTTACGGGTGGATGGGGGGGTGGGGGGGTGTATGTTGCTGATTGGCTATTAATGGAGGAACCCCCAGTGGATATTTTGTCATTTTTTTCTTTAAAAAGTGGAATGAGAAAGACAGGCTGTCACTGACTTTGTTGCCGATAAATCAGAATTGAGCTCGCGCGCGCACACGCGGGCATGCACACACACACACACACACACACACACACACACACACACACACACACACACACACACACACACTCACACACACACACACACACACACACACACACACACACACACACACACGCGCACGCACGCACGCACGCACGCACGCACGCACGCACGCACACACACACACACACACACACACACACACACATGCTCACACGCAGCACAGGCAAATGGCCTGCCAAGTCTTTCGTCGGAAATCGATGAACATTCCCTCTATCTTTGACACATTCATTTCCAAATAGTTCTCATCTCACCATACTACTAAGGCTTTAACAGCAGATCAATACAGTCAGAGATGTGTCCTCAGCAAACTCAATTTGGATGATGCTGTCACTGCAGAAAGAGCAGTCCGCAGTGTGCTTGGTGAAAAAGGACAGGCGAAAGAACACATCCTTGCGGGACCCCGGTGTTTGTCAAGAGCTGACGCGACAGTACATTCCCATTTTCGTTCACTAAGGTCTCGCTGTCAAGAAATTGGATATTCTATGCAACTGGACTGGTATATGTCATACCCAGTCGAGTCTGTATTAGATCGAGCTGAATGGTGCTGAAAGCACTGGAGAAGTCAACGAAGAGGATTTTCGGCATAGGTGTTTATTTTGTCAAGATGTTCATACGCTTTCTGAAAGAAAGTGAGGATGGTATCGTCTGTCTCCTCGGTGTGGGCACACTGGAGAGGAGAGGGTCTCAATCCTCAGCAAACAGGTAATGGTCGTTTCATCGCGCCTGAAAGCAGCTGAGATTAATGACGCGTGTCTGTAGTCAGTCGGCTGACCCAGAGAATGCTTCTTCTTTTTCTCCTTCTTCTTCTTCTTCTACTTTTTCTTCTTTTTCGTTCGTGGGCTGCATCTCCTACGTTCACTCGTATGTACACGGGTGGGCTTTTACGTGTACGACCTTTTTTACCCCACCATGTAGGCAGCCATACTCCTTTTTGGGAGGGCGCACATGCTGGGTATGTGCTTGTTTTCATAACCCACCGAATGCTGACATGCATTATGGGATCTTTAACGTGCGTATTTGGTCCTCTGCTTGCGTATACACACGAAGGGGTTTCAGGCACTAACAGGTCTGCACATATGTTGACCTGGAAGATCGGTTAAATCTCCACCCTTTACCCATCAGGCGCCGTTACCGAGATTCGAACCCGGGACCCTCAGATTGAAAGTCCAACGCTTTAACCACTCGGCTATTGTACCCGTCCCAGAGACAGCTGAAATAACATCGTGAACACTTGAGATAAGGCGTCACGGCAATTTCTTTCAGTCTTGGTACCGATGCTTTCAAGCCCACAACCAACCTTGGGGATGGATTTCTTTTTTTTTATCTTCTTCTTCTTTTTTTTAAATTTTTTATTTGAACATATTTCGCACAAAATCTTTATCGATTATCAGGGGGTGTGCTCTGTGCTCTTCAGCTTTCGTCTTTGCCTCTACGTGCTTTCTGTTGAAATCTGTGTTGTCATTTTGTTCGACAGGTTGTCAGTAACGCTATTTGTTTTATACCCAATCATTGTAGAAAGAAAGACAGCACAGAGACCGACAGAACAGATGAATGACGTATGTCTGTCTTATTGAAGAGGAAAAAAAAAAATAATGACTCCGGGGTTTCCGACCAAGAGCACTAGACTGTTTATGACGAACTGTCTATCTCAGATGATTTGAAGCGGGGACCAGAGAAGTGAAGAGAGATAAAGGTCAGCCCACGATATGGCGTCTGACCTTTCCCTGGTCTCCAGCCTCCGATCACCGTGTCTGCTGTAGTCACCTTGACAGATGAGTCTGTCCCTCATGGCAGCTGCCTTTCTTTCTTTCTTTCTTTCTTTCATCTCTCCTCAGTGACTGTTGGTTTCCTTTCTTTCTCATCTCAATACAGTCGCACCCCTCCCCCGCCCACCCCTTGCCCCTCACCCCCACCCCCTCACCCCCCAATACTGCCGTTCAGTTTCAGTTTCAGTAGCTCCAGGAGGCGTCACTGCGTTCGGACAAATCCATATACGCTACATCACATCTGCCAAGCAGATGCCTGACCAGCAGCGTAACCCAACCCGCTTAGTCAGGCCTTGAGGGAAAAAAAGGTGAATAAATAGCAGATAAATACATTAAAAAAAAAAAAAGAACTACTACTAATAATAATAATATGTATAAGGCGCAAAAACTTGATGAAGTCAACTATAAGCGTACATAAATATTTTTTTAAGTAATAATAATAATAATAATAATAATAATAAAATAAATAAAAAAGACAACAATGATGATAAATAAGCAAATAAATGCCGTTCAGTGTGTAATAACAATAAAAACTGAGGTTCAAGTGTATTAATTTAATGTCGTGTGTTTACGAAATAACTTTTTTTTTTTTCATTGACTGGGTGCATATGAGATCGTGAGGTTTAGCAGAAGGTTTAGAATTAACAGAAGAAGGGACGTGGTAGAATTTCATGCTGGCATTTCTTCAGACCTTTCAGTATCTTAAAGGGCACCAAACGACCAGAGAGTTAAAAAAAAAAAATTAAAAAGAGAGAGAACCTCAGCCAATGAGATTGCGTTTGACCTTTTCTGAACTTCCGTTTCCGGTTTCCGCTCTCTTAAGTTGTTTGCTTCAGTCGAGCGTCCGGTGACTGTGAAGAGTGATCCACGAAGGGGGATGAATAGTTGCAGAAATGTGACTTTCATATTGGGCAGTTATCTCGAAAGTGCTTTTGTTCAGTGAGAGAAAAAAATGTTATTGACGTAATAGTATGATTTTTTTGTCTGAAAGCTCTTTTTTTTTTTTTGAAACATTTCATTTTATTTATTTATCTCTTCATTTAACTATTTCATTTTCTTTTAGATGTATTTACTTAGTTTTGTTGTATTGGTATTTGTATTCCTTTTTATCACAACAGATTTCTCTGTGTGAAATTCGGGCTGCTCTCCCCAGGGAGAGCACGTCGCTACACTACAGCGCCACCCATTTTTTGTATTTTTTCCTGCGTGCAGTTTTATTTGTTTTTCCTGTCGAAGTGGATTTTTCTACAGAATTTTGTTGCCTGGGGTTCTTTTACATGCGCTAAGTGCATGCTGCACACGGGACCTCGGTTTATCGTCTCATCCGAATGACTAGCGTCCAGACTACCACTCAAGGTCTAATGGAGGGGGAGAAAATATCGGCGGCTGAGCCGTGATTCGAACCAGCGCCCTCAGATTCTCTTGCTTCCTAGGCGGACGCGTTACCTCTAGGCCATCACTCCTGTGTCCTTATGTGCTGTTATTTTGTATAATTCATTAATGTATATGTACTGTTTCATGTGAGGCGCTTAGAGCCTGTCTATGGGGAGTTTGCGCCATTTAAGTACAATGTACTATTATTAGTTATTCTTCTTTATTTATTTTCTCGTTTTTTCTCTCAAGGCCTAAGCGCGTTGGGTTACGCTGCTGGCCAGGCATCTGCTTAGCAGATGTGGTGTAGCGTATGTGGATTTGCCCAAACCCTGTGACGTCTTCTCGAGTAACCGATCCGAAGCGAACCGAAGCAACACTGCCGTGCAGTTTGTAATGTCAGCACAGCGATGACAAGAATCAGGGAACAAACAGGAGACAGTGGGACTGGGTGGACTGTTTTGTTCTGTTGGTGCTGTTGCTGTTGTTCACGTGTGATAACAAAGATATTTGGTGTGTACGTGTGTGTGTGTGTGTGTGTGTGTGTGTGTGTGTGTGTGTGTGTGGTTTTGTGTGTGTGTGTGTGTGTGTGTGTGTGTGTGTGTGTGTGTGTGTGTGTGTGCGCGCGCACGCCTGTGCGGTTAGAGGGGGAATCAGTGGGAGGGGGCAAATAGGAATGGAGTGTCTGATATGTCCTTGTTCAAATTAAACATTGTCATTGTTTTCAAAAAAAACTACTGTCTGAATGGCCACCAAATGTGTGAAAAACTCTCCGTGTGACAGATGAATTTAATGAATAATTTTCTGTTACATGATTTTATATTGATTTTATTTTTCTACCTAAACATCAACACTTTCAGATGCCGTTTTGCAAAAAAATGGTACACATCTACCTTGAAAAACAATTCGATGAAAATATGAAACGGAAAAAGAGTCAAAAGATACATAATACACTAAACATGTGAAAGGCGTTATTGAAAGAACAGTAACAACCGTTCTGGAAAGGCACAAAAGAATAGAAGCGACGACTAGTGAAGTAAGCAACTGGGTGAACAGAGAAAATCAGCCAGGGACCGTGGCCTTCGCTGTTATGTTGTCAGCCCAGACAAACGAGTGTGTCCCACATGGCAACTGCCTTTCTTTCTTTTCTTTCTTTCTTTCTTTCTTTGTCTGTTAGCATCATTTTTACCCACCTCCTTACAGTCGCCCACACTGCTGTTAGGGTTGTAATAACAGGACAACGATGCACGGAGCAGGCCACTTAAAAGATGTGAGTGGGTTTGAGGCCGGTGTGAATAATGGTGGGGTGGAATTTTCTTGACTCATGTGCGAAGAGGAGGTGGGGGTGTCTCTTGTGTATTACCTTGTGTTAGTGCGTGTTTGTATAGAACGGGGTAGGGATGGCAGGTAGGTGGGTAGGGAACCGTGTGGTATCTTAACACGAATATCAGACCTGGCTTGCTAAGGATTCAGACAAAAACAAAAACAACAAAAAAACATACAATTAACGATTAGTTGTTTGTTTCTGTAATTAAAACTGCACAGGTGAGTTATCTCTCACATCAACGACAAGAGAAATTCATTGATTTGTTTCCAGTCGCTAAAGTCACTGACATTTTTTTTTTTTTTCTCACTGAACACAAGCACTTTTCAGATACTGCCCAATATGAAAATAACATTTCTGCACATCTGCCAATAACCTTCCAAAATTTGGAAATCAAATTTGTCAATGGGAAATAACATTTTCCTGAAATGAAAACACAGAAACCAGAAGCATATGTTAAGGACATCATTACTTAGATAAACAAACAAATGGCAGACACGTCCGCGCTAGGCGTTCTCTATTCGGCCGTTGAAATTTCATTTTGAAACTTGAAGACTAAAGAACTCTGAATTCGTTAGCGATGATTAAAACAAACGCTTGTTGCCTACTACTCTTCAAAAGAATCCACGAAAACTAAGAATTGACAGTCACTTCACCTGAACACGGAATGCAAACGCGCTTGTGGATAACTTGCCAAATTTACTCCAGAAAAAATACATTTGCTGAAAACTTGTCAGTTACTCCAGAAAAAAAAATACAACAACGTCACCATATGAGTCGAACGATTATGTGTCGTTTGAGATCAGAAATGAATCATCTACTGCAGACGATTTCCTACAGAAAAAGAAAGATAAGTTTGTTAAGGAAGAAAAGAAAGAAGAGGAACAAAACTTATTATAGGGTCGTAGACATATGAATGCCATAGCCCATGGGGACGTGGCAGACCAGCTATTTCCAGTGACTGTCCAATACCTAAAAAAAAACGTTCGTATCGTGTCTAATTCGCTGTCAGCAAAGGCTCGATTTCTACATAATCGAAATGACAGCGGCATTTGTGACAAGCGAATTTGAACCGTTTGTTGTATTCCATCCAGTATAAGCTAATGCCTGTCAAACTGCAAATTGATAATTCAGTGCAACATACCGTTGTCCAGCTTTCGTAGATTGGCATTTCTAGTTTCGTTTCAATGAAAAGAAGAGAGAAAAAAACTAATAAAAATGATAATACAGTTGGATTTGGAATTGTGTGACAAACGTAACACTGCTATCAAAATATGAGAGGCAAGACCTGTATGTCTGTCTGTCTCGCTGTACCTTCTCTCTCTCTCTCTCTCTCTCTCTCTCTCTCTCTCTCTCTCTCTCTCTCTCTCTCTCTCTCTCTCTCTCTCTCAGTCTCTCTCTCTCACCTCGCAACTTTTTAACTTAAAAAGTTGGGAAACTCAAATTCGATTCATTGAAAACTTTTTTTCCACAACTTTTTTTGTTGTTGTTGTTTTTGGTTGTTGTTTTTTGTTTTTTTCAATTTTAAGCTGAACGTGTCTTTATTTCGAACCATGTTTATCGATTTCTTGAACATGAGGTCAAAGAAAATGAACTTGGTGACTCAGAAGAGTGTGCCTTTTCTCCACGTTCACTGATCGAATCTTTTTGGCCTTCTCTTCCCCCCCCCCCCCCCCCCCCCCCCCCCCACGCCCCCCTCTCTCTCTCTCTCTCTCTCTCGTTTTCTGAGTCGTGCTTTTGTTGTGTGTTTTTTTGTTGTTGTTTTTGTTTGTTTGTTTGTTTTGTTTTGTTTCTTTTTAATGTTATCTAAGGATTTTTCCCCCCTTGCAATGAAGGTGATATTTTCTCAACATCATCACCATGACAATTTTCCTGTTCTCTCTCTCTCTCTCTTGTTTTTGTTGGTTGCGGAGTTTTGTTTGTTTGTTTCCGGTTTTTTGTTGTTGTTTTTTCAATTCAACTGTCTAAAACCAGGCAATAGTGGAGATTTAAAGATTAATGAGGCTGTCAAGGAGGTTTTTGTCCATGTCTGTTTTATCTGAAGTGATGGAACCCTAAAAGCAATCACGCTTACAGCTGGGTTTCTTGTAATTAGCAATGCTTTGTTCAAACTTATTTTTTTCTCCTGAAAATAGATGTGATGTAATTATATGGATCTGTGCGCAAGCTTTGACAGCTTCTTGAAACTGAAACTGAAGCTGTCTCCAAGACACTTACGCACACGCACACATATACACACACGCGCGCACGCACGCATGCACACACATACACACAAACACATATATATGATGATATATATATATATATATATATATATATATATATGATGCCTTCTTTTGAGTAGCGTTCCGTCAACATAATACACATAATGAAAAATACCTGCTTTTCGATTGACATTTACACACGTGTATGATATAGATACACATCATATATCATACATGCTTGGTTAAAAGCTCTTCGGATAAGTTTACACATTATCCATATGTAAGTCATACTTAGTTACACAACGACATAAGAGAGAGAGAGAGAGAGAGAGAGAGAGAGAGAGAGAGAGAGTAAACAACTTCATTAAAAGAAATAGAATCAGACACTGTTTTCCAATTGTTCACTGTTCGCGAAGTCTACGCTAAACACAAGGTAATAACGGCAAGAAGGAAAAGAATAAGAAGAAAGATAGTAATGTTCATACTACAAAAAAAGAAAAAGAATAATTGTACTGAATAGACAAATAGACAAACATGCATTGCAAAGCACATGACAAGAAAACAAAAACGCACAGCAGGATAAAACTCAAACACGGATCAAATACACCTCTATCTGTGTCTGTTTCTGTGTCTGAGTCAGTCTGTCTCTGTCTCGCTTTTTAAGCTCATAAATTGAAGCGTTTTTTGGACAGCAAACCGACCAAACTCAGTGAACCAAAACAACAACAACAACAACAACAACAAAATTATACGCACTGACAACAATAGAAACGACATCAGGCGGCCGTGTGCACGTTTCCAACCCATGGGCATATGATTATCTCAGTGTTCCAACAAAGTCTAATAATAATTATCATATTTATATAGCGCTGGATCTTGTGCAGAGACAAATCAAAGCGCTTTCGCACCAGTCATTCACAGGCATGCATAACTCTAAAACTGGAGAGAAAAAAAACTGATGACAAGGAAGAGGCAGGGAAAGGAGGCTATTTCGTGAAACGGTGGGTTTTAAGGCCAGACTTGAAAGAGCTGAATGCGGAGAACTGACGAAGCGAAAGATGAAGTTCATTCCAACTGCAAGGTCCAGAGACAGAGAAAGAACGGCGGCCAACAGTCGAGTGTTTGAATGTGGGTATGCGAAAACAGAGTGGATCCGAAGCCGATCGCAGAGAGCGAGATGGAGTGTAGAGGTGAAGGCAGCCGAAGAGATAGGAAGGGGCAGATTTGTGAATACATTTATAACATAGAGTGCTGATCTTGTACTTTATTCTGTGTGAGACAGGGAGCCAGTGAAGATGTTGCAAAAGAGGAGTGATGTGCTCAGACATTTTCTTTCTGAGAACGAGTCGGGCAGCAGAGTTTTGTATGCGCTGAAGGGACTGAATGGATGAAGCAGGCAAACCAGACAATAGAGAGTTACAGTAGTCAAGGCGAGAAAGAATGAGAGAAACAACAAGTCTAGATGTTGCGTCAGTGGACAGACATTTCCGGACGGTACTGATGCGCCGCAATTGACAGTAGCAGGATTGACATGTCTGACTGATATTTTTTTTCATGGACACACACACACATACACACACACGCGCGCGCACACAGACAGAGAGAGAGAGAGAGAGAGAGAGAGAGTCTAACTAACCCCTAGCGTAAGTGAAGAGGAAGGGTGGATCTGGAAAGTTATCAGTGTGGCTGACAGAAGTGAGGTGCCAGACAGCAGGCAGAAACAGCAGGGTACTGTGCTCACAGAGAGTACAGAGAGAGAGAGAAAGGGGGGGGGGGGTATTGCTGGGAGGAGTTTTGTGGAGAAGTGCCAAAGTCAATTGACATCCCTGTAATTACCAGTCATCACCAGCCTGCGCTGCTTCAGACGGCCACACACATACAGCAGGCATTAGCACTCGCGCACACAAAGACGCTCACACACACACACACTCACACACACACACACACACACACACACACACACACACACACACACACACACACACACACACACACACACACACACACACACACACCAATGCTAACGTATGGAGCAGAAATATGCTTCCCCACTTGTGAAAAAGCAGATGCCTTTTTACCTTTGACAGACTATATAACCATTGTCTCATGAACATTTTTTTTAAACAAATACTTGGAGTCCACAAAAAGCCACAAATTTAGCTATACTTGGTGAAATAGGTAAATGCCCCTTAAGTTTAAAAGTGATTTGTCATGTAAATTTTAGTTTCACATAACACAGGAACGAGAAAATTCGTATATCAAAATTGTGTATGACATGTTTACAGAGGAAACAAAACAGCGAAAATGGATAAATTTCGTTGAAATTATATTACAGAATCTTGGTTTAAGACACGTTTGGAATAATCAGTCAACGTTCAATATTCATAGACTTAGCCACGTTATAATGAATAAACTAGAATATGGATATGTTTTATTCTGGAAGAGAAACAAATCTGAAAATAAATCAAAACTACTATTCTATAATAAAATTACTCGTGAATACAGAACCGAACGTTATTTGCTTGAAGGATATCTTAATTATAACCAAAAACAATCATTGTGCAAATTAAGAATATCCTGTCATGATTTAACAACATTCCAAACGAAAGGAGACTATGTTTACAATGTCAAACAATAGAGGATGAATATCATTTCTTAGATGACTGCGAATTAGACAAAGAAATTAGAATATAATTCATACCAAAAATTCAAAATTCCATTCCAAATATTATTAAACCCAGTCAGCTAATACGTCATAGCGTGCAGGAGTGATTCAATCTCTTGTTCAATATTTATCGATTTTGTTTTGCTTTTTTGTGCGTGGTTTCATGTAACTTTGCATGCGTGTCTTATAAACCTTGTTCAGGTTTATTTGACATTAAAATTGATTCTGATTCTGGTTCTGATTACGATTCTGATTCTGATTCTGATTCACACACACACGCACGCACGCACGCACGCACGCACGCACGCACGCACACACACACACACACACACACACACACACACACACACACACACATCTCTGCCTCTCACTTTTCTCTCAGAGGAAAAGAGAAAGTTGACAATGCACAGCGAAAAATGGAAATGTAAAACACGCAGAATTAAGGACTGGGCTTTTTGGCATCGAACTTTAAATCCTTTGATGTTCCCCGGTGGATGTAGATCTGTGGGCGTGAGTGTGGGCGTGAGTGTGTGGTGTTTGAATGGTCACGATCACTGTAAGACGCAGGCAGGATCAGTCTCCTTTTTTCACAGACTTTGTTTCCGGCCAAACCACAATGCCAATGGAGTGATGGTCTAGATGTAACGCGTCCGCATAGAAAGCGAGATAATCTGATCGCACTGGTTCGAATCACACCGGCAGTCGCCAGTATTTTCTCCCCGCTCAACAAGACCTTGAGTGGTGGTCTGGACGCTAGTCATTCGGATGAGACGACAAACCGAGGTCCC
>NC_134894.1:55190129-55192629 GCF_041734735.1 Babylonia areolata | reverse complement strand
GCAAGTTGAAAACTAAGTTAGTTAATCATACACAGATAAATGTACTCACCATAAGTACACTGCATGTCAACAATGCAATTTGAAAACTAAGTTAGTTAATCGTACACAGATAAATGTACTCACCATAAGTACACTGCATGTCAACAATGCAATTTGAAAACTAAGTTAGTTAATCGTACACAGATAAATGTACTCACCATAAGTACACTGCATGTCAACAATGCAATTTGAAAACTAAGTTAGTTAATCGTACACAGATAAATGTACTCACCATAAGTACACTGCATGTCAACAATGCAATTTGAAAACTAAGTTAGTTAATCGTACACAGATCAATGTACTCACCATAAGTACACTGCATGTCAACAATGCAATTTGAAAACTAAGTTAATCGTACACAGATCAATGTACTCACCATAAGTACCACTCACCTTCGTCATCAGCTGGAAACTCCCACCACCTCAATCATACACCTCCACCTCTTCATCAACAAAATAAAAAAGGAACAACAACAACATACAACGGACGATTACTATTCATGAGACAATCAGGTTTATACAGCTGCAACAGGTTAACTCACACCATACGAACGGCGAAAGAGACGACGTTAACAGCGTTTCACCCCAATTACCATCATCAAATATTGCAAGCGGAAGGCTCCTATACTGAAGAGGTGAATGTTGACAAAAGAATACCACAATTCTGACGACGGAAGCTAAAGGTTGGGTCATTCAGACACCCGCTGGACATCCGAGGGGTCTGTGTAGAGGAGAAGAGAGGACTGGCCGTACTGACTGAGTTGATGACGATTACGTATTATGACCATCCACTTTGTTTTCCTGATATTAACAGCCTTTGCTATGTACTTGGCATGCAAAGTTATAATGTCATCATCATCAGAGGATAACTGACTATGCACGTTTTGCCTACTACCAGCAGCAAAATAAAAAAAAGTCGGGTCTAAGCCCTGATATCTTTATAAGCTTTACAACGGAATAAGAAGAAAAAAAAATCTTCGTCCTATCTCACACCATCCGTACACATTGTGCACACATTATCAGCTGAACCCTCCAGATCAAACCATCGTTTGTTAGCTTTTAAACCATTATGATGGCACATTGTGGGTGTTTCTGCAACAGTTGTTGCTGCTGCTGTTGCTGCTGTTGTTGCCAAAGATGCTTACTCCTACTGTCTTGTGAAAGCCTATTGCTTAAGACTTTTTGGGGGAGGGGGGGCTGGAAGGAAAAGGTGATTTTGCTTCCAACAGTGAGAGCGGTTGAAGTAGAATTGGAGAGAGCAATAACCATTATTTAACGCACCGGTTGCGCACTGCCTACCTCATAATGCAGCATTATGCTGGACCATAGTATAACCAAGATGTGGTTTTAACTGATTCAGATCGATCTATCAATCGCCGCTCGCGCGCGCGCGCGTGTATGATTGTGTGTGTGTGTGTGTGTGTGTGTGTGTGTGTGTCTGTGTGTGTGTGTGTCTGTGTGTATGTGTGTGTGTTTGTGTCTGTGTCTGTCTGTGTGTCTGTGTGTGTCTGTGTGTATTTGAATGATTGGAGACATATATCATGGGAATGCATTGATACAAGAATTTCAGTCTCCGTCTCTCTCTCTCTCTCTCTCTCTCTCTCTCTCTCTCTCTCTCTCTCTCTCTCTCTTTCTGTCTGTCTGTCAGTCTGTCTGTCTTTGTCTGTCTGTCTGTCTCTCTGTTTCTCTGTCTCTGTGTCCGTCTCTCTTTGTCTGTCTGCCTGTCTCTGGATTTCTATTCGTACACCAGTGTTTTATTTTGGCATTTTCAGCTGTGAATTGATTTACTTAATATGGTTGATTCATGCAAGTGTTCGTTCATCTTATTTTGCTTATTCGCCAAATACACGTTTTTGTTTTGTTGTTGTTGTTGTTGTTTTTTGTTGTTGTTGTTGTTGTTTTGGGGGGTGTTGTTGGATATTTTGTGCTTGATTGTTTGTTTTATGTTGTTGGTTTTTTTTCTACTTCAACGTGGAAGCCGTATCGGCAAGAGCAGGTCAAGCGCTGTGAAGAGGTAGGACAGGAGATAGAATCGGGATCATAATTTGCTGCCTCCGCTCGGCACTTCGCAAAGGCCTGCAAGCAATTTCGCGACCCAGCAGATTTCCACGGAATTCCGTCGATGTTATGGGTTTTGGCGCGGGGTGGGTAGGGTAAGGTGTGGGTGGGTGGGTGGGGGAGGGGGCGGGGGCGGTGATGGTGGAGGGAAAAGGTCAGTGTGGGCTGATGGGGAGTTGTTGGAGAGTTGGCCTGATGGTAACGCGTTTGTTTAGCAAGCGAGAGAATCTGAGCGCACTGGTTCGAATCCCACAGTCGCTAGCTTTTTTGTTGTTGTTTTTTTTTTCTTCCCTTTGAAGGAGGAAGCTTGCAAAATGGTTAAGACACTCAGCTGCCAATACAGAGAGTCAGTGATGGTGTTGGTTCGAAATCCCGCTCTCGCCCTTTCTCCCAAGTTCGATGGA
>NC_134894.1:55182629-55185129 GCF_041734735.1 Babylonia areolata | reverse complement strand
ATTTCCCAAGGCGGGAAACAGGATAGAAAGATTTCCGTGGGCGGGAAACAGGATAGAAAGATTTCCGAGGGCGAGAACATTTCCCAAGGCGAGAAACTGGATAGAAAGATTTCCGAGGGCGGGAAACGGAATAGAAAGATTTCCGAGGGCAGGAAACAGGATGCAACGAGGGGTGAGAAAATTTCCGAAGGCGAGAAACAGGATGGAAAGATTTCGCCCTCAACGATTTCCAAGGGCGGGAAACAGGATAGAAAGATTTCCGAGGGCGAGAAACAGGATAGAAAGATTTCCGGGATAGAAAGATTTCCGAGGGCGAGAAACAGGATAAAAAGATTTCCGAGGTCTTTAGAGAATCTGTATTTTTCCCACGTCAATATTGCCTAAAAAAATATTACAGAATTAGAATCTGACCAAATCCCAATTCCAAATCCATAATCTAAGTTCTTGCTCTTGTGCAAAAGTAAAAAAAAAAAAAAATATGAACGATTATTTCTGACTCATTTTGTGGGGAAATGGTCACGTTATACGCTAGCTCTCAAACTGCACTCCAAAAGATGCAATCTGAATACATGGGAGGGAAAGCAATTTTAGCGAAGTTAGAGCCAAGCGTTCAAAAACTGCCTCGTTTATTCATCCATCATTTACACACACACACACACACACACACACACACACACACACACACACACACACACACACACACAACACAACACAACACAACACAACACAACACAACACAACAAACAAACACACACACACACACACAACACACAAAACACAAAACACAACACAACACAACACAACACACACACACATACACACACACACACACACACACACACATACACACACACACACATACACACACACACACACACACACACACACACACACACACACACACACACACACACACACACACACACAAATCGTTTATCGCAAATGGCCACGTGCACGCGAAAGCAGAATATTCTAACGATTTGTGTCAAGCATTTCCTCTCTTCCAAAACATTCGATTTAACGTCACGGTCCTGGAAGATTGTTTGTTTGTTTGTTTTTGTTGTTTGTTTTTTTCTCTCTCGATTTCAGGCTTCTATAAACCAGGCACAAAAGATTGACGACCGAAAAAAAGAGGGGAAAGGGGGGGGGAGGGGGCGAGCAGAACTCTTTGATCACGTGTTAAATCGTACATGTTGTCTTCCAGGCTGTTGAAAGTATGGGTCATTATTTCAATGGCTTCTGTGAACAGAGTATATTATTCTCGCCGCGTGCTGGTTGGAAAATCACATTATGCTGACCTTTTTTTTTTGGGGGGGGGGGGGGCGAGGGCGTGGGGGGGGGGAGGGTGTACACGTTAGTGCCAGCTGTCGTCAGGTCTTGTCCATGATTAAAATTATCATCCACAAATATCGACCGTTATCTCCGACCATATTATCCTAAAAAAAACAAAACCAAGGTTCTGGTGGGCTTAAGGCCAAGCTTATGCCCATTGCCGACCATTGCAGTTTATTCTGGTAACCATGACTTCACATATCTCATATTATCAGGAACAGTAAGTGTACCTACACCTCACACACACACACACACAAACACACACGCGCGCGCGTGCATTCTCCCACATTCACACATGTGCACATACACCACATGTAAACACACACACACACACACACACACACACACACACACACACACACACACACACACACACACACATCTTTGAAAAAATAAAATAAAATAAAAACATAAAAAAACCACCCCACCCATCACCCCCTCTAAAAACTACTCAAAACACGCTTTCATTCAATCTGCTAACTTCGCCTGTAAAAATTATATCCTGAATTCAATCAAAGCAAACCCGTAAACTTACGTAATCTCTTGCGAATTGCAGCACACACAGGACCAAACCAACCCAACCCAACCAACCAAGTCATCAAAACCCCATCAGGCTTCTCTCTCTCTCCCTCTGTCTCTCTGTCTGTCTGTCTCTATCTGTCTGTCTGTCTGTCTGTCTCTCTCTCTCTGTCTGTCTCTGTCCGTCTGTCTGTCTGCCGCTCTCTATGTATGTCTGTCTGTCTCTGTCTGTCAGTCTGTCTGTCTGTCTGTCTCTGTCTCTGTTTCTCTCAATCTCTCTCTCTATCTGTCTCTCTGTCTCTGTCTGTCAGTCTGTGTGTCTCTCTCTATCTTTCTGTTTCTCTCTCTGTCTCTCTCTCTGCCTCTCTGTCTGTCTCTATCTCTCTCTCTCCCTCCCTTCCCCCCCCCCTCTCTCTCTCTCTCCCACCACCACCACCACCACCCACCCTTTTATTTTTTTCTCTCCAAGCAATAACAGCCCGCCCGTAGGTGACTCCCTCCTCCCCTCACCCCCCCCCACACACACACACAGGCCCCTCCCCCGCACCCTTCTAGCCCCCCCCTCCCCCCCCCCCCCGACATCCTCACCCCTCCACGTGACCCCGAAAGCTTTTCATCACTGTTCTCAGTCCAAAGGGAGCTGTACCTT
>NC_134894.1:55162629-55167629 GCF_041734735.1 Babylonia areolata | reverse complement strand
ACACACACACACACACACACACACACACACCACCACCACCACCACCACCACACATACTAACACCATCCCTTCCGTCCCCCACTCCCTCACGCACACACGTACTTACACACACGCGGACACACATCAATTACACACACACACACACACACACACACACACACACACACACACACACACACACACACACACACACACACACACACACCACGACACCATATCCTTGTAATCCTTTGTACATCGCACTTTCGTCCACAAAGAGAAACACACACACACACACACACACACACACACACACACACGCACGCACGCACGCACGCACGCTCGCACACACACACACACACACACACACACACACACACACACACACACACACCACGACACCATATCCTTGTAATCCTTTGTACATCGCACTTACGTCCACAAAGAGAAACACACACACACACACACACACACACACACACACACACACACACACACACACACACACGTCTTCGTGCAGGCTTCTAGAATAAATGGGGTCTGGCGTTGACAGGATGTGGAGAGAGATTGTCCACATACTTATAGTCATGGGAACGCTGGGCATTGTCGGTTAAGCAATTATTGTCCACACTGGTTGTCCTGCATTTGTTACAAGGCAATGCAGGCGTACACCGAGCCGAAGATAAGGTCTTTCCTCACGCAAGCGCTCACGCGTACTTACATGCTCCGCGCACAGCTTGCGCTCTCAAACTATAGCTCGAGTACACGTACGAATGACTGCGTGGACGCATTAATACACGCACGTACAGTCATTCGGTCGTTTGCACGCACACGCAAATAACTCTGTGAGTGTGTGAGGTGCGTGTGTGTGTGTGTGTGTGTGTGTGTGTGTGTGTGTGTGTGTGTGTGTGTCTGCGTGTCTGTGTGTCTGTGTCTGTGTGTCTATATACGTGTGCGTGCGTGCGTGCGTGCGTGTGTGCGTGCGTGTGTGTGTGTGTGTCTTCTTAAATCTCGAAGTAAATTTTGTGGGGGTGACTCTGAGATACGGTCTTGCTGAATGTCAACACTGCACAAATCTGAGCGAAAGTACCCCACGACTGTAATAAATCAATTATATATATAGTTACATGCTGGGTATTTAGAATTCCTACTGTGATGGAGTCTCCCGTCGGACCAACGGATGAGTAGGTAGGCAGGCTTATCTGTCGGTGTGTGTCCTCATATGGGAGAAGAGGCCGATTCTGGATGCGCAGCACTTCCCACAGGTGTTGCAAGGGAAAACATCTCCAGAAGTTGAGCCCCGCTTCCTTCGCTCACGCTTCTCCTTAATGGCCAGCGTTCTCTTGTTTTCAAACGTCTTTATGCCACTAGAGCACAACATCCTCCAGCGAGAGCGGTCAAGGGCATCAGTTTCCCAGGAAGCGATATCTATGTCACAGGCTTTGAGGTTTGTGTTCAAGGTGTCCTTGAAGCGCTTGCAGGGTCTTCCAAGTTCGCGGTGGCCTTCCATCATCTGGCCATACAAAAGCATCTTCGGGACCCTGCTGTCTGTCATGCGGACAACGTGTCCTGTCTAGCGTAGCTGGCACTGAATCAGCAGGCTTTCGATGCTGGGCAGGCCGCTCCTCTCTAGGACCTGGAGGTTGGAGACCCTGTCTTGCCACTTTATGACGAGGATCTTTCGTAGGCATCTCTGGTGAAACTGCTCATGTTGTTGAATGTGATGGCCTACTGTACCCGATCACCAAATGTCCTCTGAACACACTGAGTGCTTAGAATGGAAATACTGAAACCTTAGAAATCACCCTTTTCTGAAAACAGCGTCGAAAGCTGAAGTTGATCAACGTTAGCTACTAACTAAAATGACTTCAGAAAATGGTAAAACTTGACAAGAATACTTTGATAGAAAATCATTTCTGTAAGGTTTCCCTTTGTTTGTTTGTTTGTTTGTTTACCTTTTTTTTCTTTTTCGTAGTTGTTTCCTGCGCTTTTTCTGTCAATAATAAGTGATGTATCTCCTGTCAAGTTCTATGGAGGATTGTGCAGTCTGTCTTATGCCGTTGACTGACATTCTACATTTCGTGTTCCCAGACCATTCTTCACACCTTTTCTTTATCTGTACAATCTCACAAAATGTTACTGTAGCCAGAGGTACGTCCGACAGTGTATTAAATAAAAGGTGTAGAAATGTTCTGAACTCATATAAACTATCAGGTTTTGACATTTTGGCGGTTATTTGTTTCTTGTTTGTTTGTTACGTTCGGTAGTTTGTTACATCTAAAGTCGTCAATAATCATGTTTAAAAATACATTTTCGTGGGAATGTTGATTCGATAAGCTGGTCTGGTTCTGATGAAAAACAAACCCCCTCTGTCTTTATAAGTTTCTCGTGACAAACCTGTTATGTATTGGCAGGTATATACCAAATGTATGCTTCATAGCTTGTTTTTTTTAATGTATTTTTGTGAGTAGCCCCGGATACTTAAGCACCTGCACAACTCAGGGCGGATATATTTCGCAACACTCAACTTGCCCGGGGTGGGGGGTGGGGGGGAGTACCGGGGGGGGGGGGGGGAATTTTGCACCGGGTGCAGTGCGTACAGTCGTAATAGTGTTATCTCTCCTGACCTATTAGGAACGATAGGGGAAGATGCCCCTCCTTATCTGACCCGCCGGTAATTTTGGGAAGACATTCTCGCGCTGTGCAATGCCACAAGGTACAGCAGAGTGCGGTGCGGTACGGATGGGGGCACGTGGTGGGACGGACGCATGGGTGGGGGGGGGGGGTGAATTGGAAATCAGAAATGACTGCCCCCCCCCCCCCCCCCCCCCCCCCCCCCCCTCGACTCAGGAGTGATTTTTATGTATGTAGACTTCCTGCTGGTGACGGAATCGCGAAAGAGCGTTCCCACGTTTGGTTTGAGGTCGTCGTGGGTCAAATTGAGTTATCTTTCCTTTTTGTTTTTTCTCTCTCTCTCCCTCTCTCTCTCTCTCTCTCTCTCTCTCTCTTTTGTTCCTTTGTTGCTGGGTTTGTTTGTTTTTTTTTCAATCTTTGCGTCCGCTTGATGAGTTGTGTTGTTTTCGTTGTTTTTGTGTTTTTTTGTGTGTGATGGTTTTTTTTTTTTTTTTTTGTACATATTTTGGTTGTATCTATTTTTTTTCTATTTTTCTATTTCTTTTCTTCCTGTTTTTTTCTTTGTTATTTCTTTCTGTTTTCTTTCTTTTCTTTCCTTTAGGTTTTTTTTCTGTAGTTTTCTTGTTCCACGTTTGTTCATTATTGTATTTATCTTTCCAGTCCCGTTTATCTTGTCATGTTTCTTTCGTGTTTCGTGTTGTTGTTTTGTTTGTTGTTGTTTTTTTGTTTTGTTTTGTTTTTGTTTTGTTTTGTTTGTTTGATTGTTTGTTGTTGTTGTTTGTTTTTGTTTTTGTGATTTTGGCTTTTCGATCTTTTATTTGTTTTGTTTTGTTTGTTTCTGCCTGTCTTTTATTAGTTCTGTCCTCCTGTATTTCTTTCTTTCTTTTCTACTTTCTCACTTTCTTGCTGACTACTGTCTCTGCATGTCTCCTTTTGTTCCTCAGTTTTGTTTTAGTTTTGTTTTGTTTTTCTTCTCTTTGTTCTTTCTTTCCGGTCTTTCTTGTACCCCCCCCCCTACCCACACACACACACACACACACAGCCCACCCCCATTTTTTTTCTTTAACCTGATTTTCATTCGTTCTAATGAGGAAGTTTCAGTTTCAGTTCTAAGGAGGAAGTTTCAGTTTCAGTTCTAAGGAGGAAGTTTCAGTTTCAGTTTCCTTAAGGCCTGACTAAGCGCGTTGTGTAACGCTGCTCGTCAGGCATCTGCTTAGCAGAATGTGGGGGTAGCCTATATGGATTTGTCCGAACGCACTGACGCCTCCTTGAGTTACCGATACTGATACCATCTAAGGAGGAAGGTGGCAGAATGGTTAACTATGACGCTCTTCTACCAATTGATAGAGTACCTTGAGGGTCTGTGTTCGAATCCCACTCTCGCGCTTTCTCCCAAGATTGACTGAAAAATGGAACAGAGCGTCTGCAAAAAAAATCATATAGATAGTATAAAAGTTATATTGCCCATTGTCATACAAGGAAATAAGCAATATACTAGAAAGAAAATGTTATGGGTGCTTTAGTTCAAGTCAAAAACCTCGTCAGTTGACTCTCTCAGACTTTGGTCCGATTCGCAGACCAGTTCTGAGTTTAGCTCTCAGACTATCATCAAATTCATTGCGGACCAAGTATTGTTCTAATGTTAAGTGCATATGCTTTAGTAACCTGACAATTGAGCATATAATTTTTGACTGTAGCTTGATGAAGTCTTATGTACACGAAAGTGTGTCTTCACAAGTGACTGAGAACTTTGATGTTTTTGACTTTTTGCATTCATTATCAATTGGTTCGCTTGTCAGTTTAACGACTTCTCTTTTACGAAGTCCTTTAAGGAAGGAAGGTGGCAGAATGGTTAAGACGCTCAGCTGCCAATACAGAGAGTCCATGAGGGTGTGGGTTCGAATCCCGCTCTCGCCCTTTCTCCTAAGTTTGACTGGAAAATCAAACTGAGCGTCTAGTCTTTCGGATGAGACGATAAACCGAGGTCCCGTGTGCAGCACGCACTTGGCGCACTGAAAAAGAACCCATGGCAACGAGAGTGTTGTCCTCTGGCGAAATTACGTAAAATAAAATCCACTTTCATAGGTACACAAATATGTAAGCATGCACTCAAGGCCTGACTAAGCGCGTTGGGTTATGCTGCTGGTCAGGCATCTGCTCAACAGATGTGGTGTAGCGTGTATGGATTTGTCCGAACGCAGTGACGCCTCCTTGAGAAAGTGAAACTGAAACTGAAACTTTAAGTAATTTCCTGTAATTGTATTAAAAATTTCTTTTCTTTTTTTTTTTTTTCAAATTTCACCCACATTTCACCCTCATTTGCCCAGTTTCCCCCAACCCTCCATTCATTCACATCTCCCACCCCTTCTAACCGATAATACTCAAAT
>NC_134894.1:55132629-55140129 GCF_041734735.1 Babylonia areolata | reverse complement strand
GCGCAGGCACCAAGATGGTGGGCTCTGCTTGGCAATTCATTCATTCATTCATTCATTCCATGCATCCCTCCCTCAACTAACTGCCAGCCTCCCTAATCTCTTTTGTTTTTTTTTGTTTTTGTTTTTTTATGTATGTTATAGTGTGCCAGCAGTGTCACCCCCCACCACCACCACCTGCACTCTGTCCCCTTCCCTCCCCATCCCTTCCCCCCCCCCCCCCCTCCCTTCTTATCTCCCTTCCCGCTCCGTCCAAAGCCCAGTCTTTGAGGTTGCGCCGACACCCGCGCCACCCTCCCTCCTCACCCCTACTCCCTAGTCGGCCCTCTTTGGTCAACGACGCAGCGTCACCCGCCCCAGCTATAGGAATACGTGCAGTTACGTGATGTCTGCCACCATCCCCGTGTTCGAAACGGACGAGCACGGCATGTTGGTATATCCCGTGTGGCGGCCTGTCTTTCAAGTCGTTCCCCTTCTCCCCGTTCACAAACATGGCTGAGGTAGATGGCGGGACTTCGGAACGAAAGCTAGGGAAAAGTTATGCTAATTCGAACTTTGATCAAGCCGGCTAACAGGCCCAGAGTTGTATTGTCCCATCTCGCCAATCTCTTTGTGACGTAAACGGGTGAACCTGTCATCACAGAATGTTGTAGAAACAAGTGGGTTGAATCGTAGCGAATCAGATCAATCTGTTGAACTGGGATCAAGCAGTGAATCTGTCAGTCATTCACATAGCGTCACTAGGACAAGCAAAGATTGGTTATTTTAGTTCAACTAGTTAGGGGAGTGAGTGCTATAGTTTACATTAGTATACACAGTGCAGTATGTTGTGGGAAGGGATAAAACCCGTCAGCACAGCCAGTTCTCGGCTGTCTCCCCGAAGAACTGACTGACACAGGGTGACTGACTGACCAGTGATGTGAGGAACAGGGAAATCCCTGTTAGGCTGTGTGCTGCTTTAGGTTTAGGGTGAATTTTACTGTGCTGCTTATAGGTGCCGCTTATAGGTGCTGCTTTAGGTGTAGGATGATCTTTTTACTGTGTGCTGTATTGTAAAGTAAACACTCTATAAAAACCACTCCATGTGGCCCTGCTATTGATGTGAGGAGAGAGTGAGTGAGTGCATGATTAGTTAATCCTATATCCCCCTGTCTGTTCCCCTCTCTCTTCTATTAGAATCGAACCAACCACACTTTCAGTTTTTACATGTAGTCAAAGTAAGCGCATTTAACACACACTAGCAGTGTGCACGCTAAAGACCCGCAGACACTGCATGTGAATGGACGTGTCCCGCGCGCGCGCGCGCGCGCGCGTGTGTGTGTGTGTGTGTGTGTGTGTGTCTGTGTGTCTGTGTGTGTATGTGTGTGTGTGTGTGTGTGAGTATCTGAGAGAGAGAGAGAGAGAGAGTGTGTATCTGTGTGTGTGTGTGTGTGTGTGTGTGTGCATACGCGTGCGCGTGCGTGTGTTAATTGTATGCGTGCATGTGTGTGTGTGTGTGTGTGTGTGTGTGTGCGTGCGTGCGAGTGTGTGTGTGTGTGTGTATGCGTGTGTGCGTGCGTGCGAGGTGCTGACGAAGCGGAATGCTGTCCTTTGCATTCAGGACACGAAACTGGTGAGGGCGCTGTGACTTCTCTTCCATTAAGGGACTGTCACGGCGTGACGTGTGTGGTTGGCGAAATGGGCACCTTGTGAACGCTGCTGAACGTAGGAAGGGGAGAGAGAGAGAGAGGGAGAGAGAGGAGGAAAAGTGAGGGAGAGAGAGAGCTGTGGGGGGTGCGGGAGGGAAGAGAAAAGAGAGAGACGGTAAATAGAGGGAGAACGAGACAGAGGGAGAGACAGAAATTGTGATAAAAAGAGAGAAAGAGACGGTAATAAGAGAGGCAGAGGGAGAGACAGAGTGAGACAGATGGAGAGGCAGAGGGAGACAGAGGAAGAGACAGAGGGAGAGACAGAGGGAGAGACAGAGGGAGACAGAGGGAGAGACAGAGGGAGACAGAGGAAGAGACAGAGGGAGACAGAGGGAGAGACAGAGGGAGAGACAGAGGAGGAGACAGAGGGAGACAGAGGGAAAGGCAGAGGGAGATAGAGAGGGAGACAGAGGGAGAGACAGAGGGAAAGGCAGAGGGAGATAGATAGGGAGACAGAGGGAGAGACAGAGGGAGACACAGAGGGAGACAGAGGGAGACAGAGGAAGAGACAGAGGGAGACAGAGGGGGAGACAGAGGGAGAGACAGAGGGAGAAACCGAGGGAGAGACAGGGGGAGACAGAGGGAGAGACAGAGGGAGATAGAGGGGAGACAGAGGGAGACAGAGGGAGAGACAGAGGGAGATAGAGGGGAGACAGAGGGAGAGACAGAGGGAGAGACAGAGGGAGACAGAGGGAGAGACAGAGGGAGAGACAGAGGGAGACAGAGGGAGAGATAGAGGGAGAGAGAGGGGGAGACAGAGGGAGAGACAGAGGGAGACACAGAGGGGGAGACAGAGGGAGAGACAGAGGGAGAGGCAGAGGGAGAGACAGAGGGGGAGACAGAGGGAGACAGAGGGAGAGACAGAGGGAGACAGAGGGGGAGACAGAGGGAGACAGAGGGGGGGACAGAGGGAGACAGAGGGAGAGACAGAGGGAGACAGAGGGAGAGACAGAGGGAGACACAGAGGGGGAGACAGAGGGAGACAGAGGGAGAGACAGAGGGAAAGGCAGAGGGAGATAGATAGGGAGACAGAGGGAGAGACAGAGGGAGACACAGAGGGAGACAGAGGGAGACAGAGGGAGAGACAGAGGGAGACAGATGGAGAGACAGAGGGAGAAACCGAGGGAGAGACAGGGGGAGACAGAGGAAGAGACAGAGGGAGAAACCGAGGGAGAGACAGGGGGAGACAGAGGAAGAGACAGAGGGAGACAGAGGGGGAGACAGAGGGAGACAGAGGGAGAGACAGAGACACACACGCTTTTGTACATGCACACTCACTGACCTACATATGCTAATTTACTACCACACACACACACACACTCTCTCTCTCTCTCTCTCTCTCTCTCTCTCTCTCTCTCTCTCTCTCTCTCCGGTCTCTGCCTGTGACTCTGCGTCTCTGTGTCTGTCTGTCTGTCTGTCTGTCTGTCTGTCTGTCTCTCTCTCTCTCTCTCTCTCTCTCTCTCTCTCTCTCTTGATGCTATACAAATATTGAAATGTCCCATCCTGGACCCCCCTAGTTTTGAATTGTGGCCCTTGGCCAAAGTTCAATCAACCATTTCCGTTCCTTTGCACACACACACACACACACACACACACACACACACACACACACACACACACACACACACACACACATTTCCCTTCATTCGCTCGTTCCTTCTCTCTCTCTCTGTCTGTCTGTCTGTCTGTCTGTCTGTCTCTCTCTCTCTCTCTCTCTCTCTCTCTCTCTCTCTCTCTCCTCCCTTTCCCTCTCGCACGCACGCACACACACACACACACACACACACACACACACACAACAAACACACACACACACACAGATTCCCTACACACACACCCCACACACACACACACAACACACACACATACACACACACACACACACACACAACACACACACAACACACACACACACACACACACACACACACACACACACACACACACACACAGATTCCCTACACTAGCTGAGGTGTCTGAATTTACCTTCAAGAGGGTGTCTGAGGCCGCGAGATCAATAGCTTATCGCTTCAAACAGAGATGGGGAGGTTGCGGAATCCGAGCTCAAGAGCAGCGCTGGGGGGGGGGGGGGGGGGGGGGGGGCTATGCCTGGTCTTACCACCGTCCACAAACTTGAACCTGGTGGCGTACTCTCCTTGAGGGGGCGGGAGTGGTTGGGGGGTAAGGGGTCGGGGTGGGGGTTGGTCGAGAGCTGAGGGGAGGAGAGAGGACAGGGATAATGGTGTGATGGTGTGGATAGAACTACGAGCTGACAAGACACACAGACCTACCATGATATTACATTTTGTGAATAGACGTGTTTTTTTTGTGTGTTTTTTTGTTTTGTTTTGTGGTTTTTTTGGTGGTTTTTTTATGTCAATGTATGCTCAACTGTACGGACAGACACTCGGAAATACAGAGATAACATAGAAATTTATTCTCATTTTGATGAATGTGATGTATTTATCTTCCTGTGATTTGAGCTTTTGTAATGTGAGACTGATATTTGCCTGTGATTTTTTTTTTTTTTTTTTAAGAAACGTTTGTATCACATATTCTTAAATTTGTATATCACAATTGTAAAGCGCGGTTAGCTCCATCTGAGATGGAGGTACTGCACCACATAAGCCTTCATCTTTATATTATCATTATTATTATTAGTGGAGTGATGGCCTCGAGGTAACGCGTCCGCCTAGGAAGCGAGAGAATCTGAGCGCGCTGGTTCGAATCACGGCTCAGCCGCCGATATTTTCTCCCCCTCCACCAGACCTTGAGTGGTGGTCTGGACGCTAGTCATTCGGATGAGACGACAAACCGAGGTCGCGTGTGCAGCATGCATTTAGCGCACGTAAAAGAACCCACGGCAGCAAAACGGTTGTTCCTGGAAAATTCTGTAGGAAAATCCACTTCGATAGGAAAAACAAATAAAACTGCACGCTGGGAAAAAAAACCAAAAACATGGGTGGCGCTGTTGTGTAGCGACGCGCGCGCTCTTCCTGGGGAGAGCAGCCCGATTCAACACAGAGAATCTACAAATACAAATATTATAAATGGGAACACAGACAGGTTTAGCGAAGGAAGAGCGGGCAGACACACAGACATAATTCTGACATAACTCTGTCGGACACACACATATAATTCTGACATAACTCTGTTGGACACACACACATAATTATGACATAACTCTGTTGGACACACAGACATAATTCTGACATAACTCTGTTGGACACACAGACATAATTCTGACATAACTCTGTTGGACACACAGACATAATTCTGACATAACTCTGTTGGACACACACACATAATTCTGACATAACTCTGTTGGACACACACATAATTCTGACATAACTCTGTCGGACACACAGACGCGCAGAATCCGAATGAGAATGTTATATTCAACGCAACACTATTTTAGTCATCGATTTGAAATAATTATTACCTTACACAACAATTCATCAGAGTCTGTGCTCGCTCGTATAATGGCGTTAATGTAAGGAATCTGTCGGGATGACGATAAAATGCTGTGCAGATAATTTAACCAGCTTTCCTTCCCTGTAGATTTCTGACTCGTATGGTGAAAAGATTATTTACCGGGTACTTTTCCTTACTGGCTACTTTTCCTTTTGCAACAGTATACTTCTCCATTTGACTATGTGTGTATACATATGTATGTGTACATAACTACATGCATGTATATGAATGTGTATTGTGTGTGCGTGTGTTTATGTAGTAAGTTTATGCCTGCCTATGTGTGCGTATGTGTTAGGGTAGCTGTTAGATTCACATGTATGTTAAAATGTATGTATGCAGTGTGTGTGTGTGTGTGTGTGTGTGTGTGTGTGTGTGTGTGTGTGTGTGTGTGTGTGTGTGTAGTCACATTTTGGTGTGTGTATGTAACATAGATATAATGTTTTATATTAACAAAAGCGTTTTTGTAAAGCACCTAGAGCACATTTCTGGATAGTGTGCTATATAAATACCCATTATTATTATTATTGTTATTATTATTATTTCATGTTCTCCATGGTGGCCCAAAACACACTTCAGTGGCTTGTGGGAAGATATCGATTCGTTAGTCTCTCTCCAATGGAAGTTGATAACACCATTAGTGGTGTGGACACATTATAACGGAGTCCTTCAGATTCTTTTGGATGACGGTCACTGTCATCGCGGACACATCCGACGAATCCTTTCCAAAGCACGTGTCGAAACAAAACTGGAGTCCTGTCACAGCGTTATCATTGATTGATTGATGTGGATACTTATATAGCGCCTATCCTCGGTCAGAGGCCAAGCTCTAAGCGCTTTACAAACACGGGGACATTTGCACCACAGGCTGCCTACCTGGATAGAGCCGACTGACGGCTGCTACTGGGCGCTCATCATTCGTTTCCTGTGTCATTCAATCAGATTTCAGACGCACACACATACACACTCAGACAGACATGTAACATTTTACGTGTATGACCGTTTTGGTTTTTTTATTTATTTACCCCGCCATGTAGGCAGCCACACTCCGTTTTCGGGGGTGTGCATGCTGGGTATGTTTTTGTTTCCATAACCCACCGAACGCTGACATGGATTACAGGATCTTTAACGTGCGTATTTGATCTTCTGCATGCGTTTACACACGAAGGGGGTTAAGGCACTAGCAGGTCTGCACATATGTTGACCCGGGAGATCGGAAAAATCTCCACCCTTTACCTACCAGGCGCCGTCACCGTGATTCGAACCCGGGACCCTCAGACTGAAAGTCCAACGCTTTAACCACTTGGCTATTGCGCCCATCAACTTCTCTTTCGATCTTTTGTTTTCCCCCCCTGTCTCGATGCCCATCAGAATCATATTGTTCTTTGAATCTTCCATTTTATAACTGCACGCACAAACAAGCTTATTTCACCGGAAGGAACTCGTGGCAGTAGACACTGAACTGGGGAAGGGGGTAGGAGGGAGGGGGATCGGGGGGGGGGGGGGGGGCTCGTGGGGAAGGGGGGGGGGGTCTGGAATTGGGAGGGGGCGGAGCATGCAAATGAGCCGGACGCTGACCATATACCGTGTGCTGGGAATGGGGTGAAATGTTTTCAGCCGTGCTATTGACGAAGCTGGAAGAGGATTTAACCTTCCCCCCCCCCCCCCCACCCCCGCTCCCCTCTTTTCCCTCCCTGGTTGATGAATCCTCTGGCGCGCATGGGCTGATAGAAGCGCGGAATAAAGGAGGTGGGAAAAAGGGGGTTGGTGGGGGGGTATGGAAGAATTTGGGAGAGATATAGAGAAAGGAAGTGACAGGAGAACTGGAGAAAGAGAGAGAGAGAGAGAGTCTCTGAGTGTGTGTGTGTCTGCGTGTGTGTGTGTGTGTGTGTGTGTGTGTGTGTGTGGTGTAATGAGAGAGAGAGAGGAGAGAACAGACGAGGTGCATAAAAAAATTTTAAGAAATACAGTTAACCTGCCACATGCAAAAGCTCAGATTACGATAGCGATACGTTATTCAAGAAAGGCCAAGGGCCGTTTTGCCCATCAATCAGACACATTTTGAATAATAATGTTCACATAAATATTTTAGACTTAATTCATGAATGCTGTATATGTCAACAATATAGTAATAATTATCATTTCATAATGCGTCTCCTCTTAAACGACTTGTGTAGACGCACAATGGTATTTTGAAAACAAGCGTAAGATAAGCTTTAAACAAAGTTGGTCTGCTGTAATGCTTCGGAATTAAATGTTCCGAGTGTACGAGAGAGAAAGAGAAAGAGACACACACACACACACACACACACACACACACACACACACACACACACACACGCAC
>NC_134894.1:55125129-55127629 GCF_041734735.1 Babylonia areolata | reverse complement strand
CTCACTTCATTTTATTTATTTTTTACTACAATGCGAAATATAAAAAAAGGACAGAATAGGAATCATTGATGAGAATGAGTCCTTGCAAACAGAGAACATAGAAACCTAATGACTTATACGAAAGCCGAGATACAAAGGGCAGAGCCCGAATTATTAAATCCATACAGTAGAATACGAACTAACAACGAACTATAGTGCCCGCTGCAAATACTGCCTTAAAAAAATCTGGAGAGAATTAAATTTTTTCCTGCACTAACCTTTAGACCCTTACTGCTTTCATTTGTATTTGCCCTTTTTTTCACAACGATTCTTCTTCCTGATTCGGCTGTCTTCCCCAGAGACGCTTCCTACACTACACTATTCTCTGGGATTCTGTTTTCCAAGATTTTTGGGTGTCGATCAAGTGGATTTGCCTACAGCATCCTCCCAGCCAACCCCCTTTGTTGCCGTGGGTTCCTTTACCTCCCCCCCTCCCACTAATCCTGCCTGCTACTCGACACGCATTATCGTCTCATCCGAATTCACTAGCGTCCATTCCACTCATCAAGTCTAGTGAGGAGAAAATATTATCGGCGGCTGACCGTTTCTTACCAATCAAGATCAGATTTCACATGCTTCCTAGGCCTACGCGTTCCTCTCCTCACACTACATAAATTTTCTGTAATCCTCTGTCTCCCCGATCCCTCCTCCATCCCCTTCCCTCCTCCGCCCACTCGTTTTTTGTGGACCGCACCTCTAGAGACTTCCTTGCTACATGCAAACATTAATTTCACAGTTCATATCATTAAGTTGCTTCTAGGGACTATGGTCTTTGGTTTCGGTGCGCAATCAAAGCATCGAAAAACTTCATTGACAAATCTCAAGTACGGTATTTACCACTTTATTGCTCTAGATGCAACGTTGCTTTTAATATCTTATAAAAGAATGTGTTTCCTGAAACCACAGTAATCAAGTGGCGTCCCTTATGAAAAAGCATCTTATCAATCAATCATCTGTGGAAGTTGGAATCCTTCCTCCTTAATTATGGCATTGCCATTGAACCTTCCCCGACTACAGACGTGTGGACCGAATGCCGCAGTTATTTGTTGTGACCACTCCTCAGCGAGTGCATTCTTCGAACCTTCTAAGCAGGCTTTGAATGAAAAAACTCCTGTTCCAATCCTCCTACGTCAGTCACCAGTCAGCTTCATCACACGGTGCGGCGGGGGCGCACAACTTCCCCCTCCCTGCCAACCCACCACCACCACGGGTCAATGCTTACACCCGACAGTGCTGATCGTGGATAAATGAGTTCAACAGAAAAACAAAATGGGACCTAAACAACCGAATACTAAAAACCGATATTGTGACCCACCAATATCCGCTTCCACATTCCACCAGGCTCTCTTTTGACCCGGGTGCCCTTGGCCCTTCCCAACCGCGTAAGCTTAATTCCGAGCACTGGCTTAGTTTCTGGTAGACACAATCGATTCCCCCCCTCCTTCCTCCCTCCCTTCCCCTACCTCCCTCAACCCACTCCCTCCTCCTCACCACCCCCACCTCCTCCCTTTTCCCTACCCCAACAACCCCAGCCCCTGCCCCAAATTTACAAGAGAGACGCGTTCACTTCCAACTCACCACTTTTTCTTACACCTCCTCCTTGTGCGTTTTCGCAATTCCGTATCCTTTTTCAGAGTTTTTCAGTCCATCCTTCCTTCCTAACAATCAACGGGGAGTTAAAAAAGCCACTAAAGGCCATATATTTAGGTCCTTACGTATCAGTTCATCCTGACCTGCTTAAAAAAATGTACCCGAACGTTGAAGCTCCTGCTCGTTCACTACCAACTTTTGATCGTTCGGTTCAGTCCTTGGTCTGACATGTTCAAGGCCGTGGCACAGAAAGTTGCTAACCTTCAAACATTTTTGACCTTCCTGACACCTCATTTCTCTAACTTATAATTATGTTCCATTTTATTTCCCCTCCGCAGAGTGCTGCATACATATTACTTACTGAAAATGTCAACAGTGTTCAGTGCTGTGGAGAACAACCATGTCATTGAGATAAGATTTGTTTTATACCCTGTTGAAGACTGCATTTATTCCGAAACCTCCGTTTCCCAGGACTTACTACCTAACCAGAGAACCTGGAAGGGGTGTTCCATCATTGACATCATAGATTTCTTTTACATTCCTCGATGCAGGCCAGTCGGGGGTTGTCTAAAGATGAATCCAAAAACAGCAGGATCCTTGCATCCCTTGCCGGCATCATATCAATTGGTTAAGCGCTCATTGATCTGAGGGCCCGGTTCGAATCTCAGGGATCGACCTGCTGAGGTAAGCGGGGCGATTTTTCCAATTCCTCCAGATCAACATAATTAGTGCCACCTCCTTTCCTGACCCCTTCCTGTGTTACCGCCAGCTGAAGATCAAATACGTCGTTAAATATCCTTGCATTCACTCAGCGTCGCTTGGTTTTGGAAACAAGAACATTCCATGCGTGGTCGTCGCCCCCCACCCCCCA
>NC_134894.1:55110129-55115129 GCF_041734735.1 Babylonia areolata | reverse complement strand
TACCCCACTCTCTTTTCTCCGTCCAAAAGTTTTCCATACCGTTATCCATTGTTATATATTTCTTTTTTCTTTTCTTTTTTTTTTATCCTGTTTTAATCATGGCATTTTATTTTATTTTATTTTATTTTACACACATGCGAAATTTAAAAAAAACATGGACAGAAAATTTAATAGGAAATAAATGAATCGAAGACTGAAAGGTGTTTGACAAACAGAGAGAAAATAGAAAAATAATATACAAAAAAGAAAACACGAGATACAAAAAGAGGCAGAAAGACCGAATGAAAGAATGAAAAGTAAAGAAAGAAAGACAGGTAGAATGACGGAAACTAACGAACGAACAAAGAAGATGACCAGGCTGACAAATACTGGAAAAAAAAAATCTGGAGACGTATGTGAATTTAAGCCTGAACTAAACTCTTTAGACCCATAACTGCTTTCATTTGTATTTGCCTTTTTTTTATCACAACAGATTTCTCTGTGTGAAATTCGGGCTGCTCTCCCCAGGGAGAGCGCTTCGCTACACTACACTATTTGTGGGTTTTTTTGGTTTTTTCTGCGTGCAGTTTTAGTTGTTTTTCCTATCGAAGAGGATTTATCTACATAATTTTGCCAGGGACAACCCTTTTGTTGCTGTGGGTTCTTTTACGTGCACTAAATGCATGCTGCAAACGGGACACGGTTTATCGTCTCATCCGAATAACTAGCGTCCAGACCACCACTCAAGGTCTAGTGGAGGGGGAGAAAATAATTATCGGCGGCTGAGCCGTGATTCGAACCAGCGCGCTCAGATTCTCTCGCTTCCAAGGCGGACGCGTTACCTCTGGGCCATCACTCTACATAGAGAATTTGTGGTAATCTCTGTGCCCACCCCCTGTTTGCGGAAGACGACACGTGTAGAAGAGTGTGTTTGCTACATGCAAACATTATTCCACAGACCAATCCGAAGTTGCTTGCTAAAGGGATGATGGTCATGGATTTCGATGCGCAGATCAAAGCGAGCGAAAAACTTACATTGACAAATGCTCATGTACGGTATTTGCCACGTTTATTGAGGCTCAAATTGGCAACGTTGGTTTTAAGAATATGATTATGAAAGAGAAGGATGGGTGTTTTCCTGGAAGCCACAGTAATCAAGTGCGATCCGCTTATGAAAAGAGCACCTTATCAATCAATCATTGTGTGAGTTGGGAATCCCACAGGCGTGAAATTTATGGCAGTTGGCCATGGAACTTCCCGACATACAAGACGGTGTGGACGAGAAATGCGGCAGTTTGGGGTGTGATCACGCGCATCAGCGAGTCCATTCATTGGTACTGTTTCACGGCTTTGAAATCAACACCAACTCCCGGATAGCCAATGATGATAGGTCAGTAGGCCAGTAGGGTTAATCACACGGTGGGGGGCGGGGGGGGGGGGGAACTGTCTTCAGACTGCCAACCCTATCACCAATCACGAGGTCAATGCGTACACTGGACAGGGCTGACGGGGAAAAAAGAAAGGAAAGAAGGAAGGAAGAACAGAAAGAAAAAAAAAGGGGAAGAAAGAAAAAACAACGAAAACAGAAAAACCCGTACCGGATATTGTGACCCACCGTCATCCGCTTATCACAGGGTAACAAAGGCGCTCTTTTGGAACGAGGCTACACTGGAGAGGCTGCTAACCGCGTAAGACTGAGATTACCGAGATGGCGTAGTCCTGGAAGTAGACACAATCGATTCCCCACCCACCCTCTCCTCCACTCCCCACGCCCCCCGACTCCCCTCACCCCCACCCCCTGCTCCTCCCACACCCACACACCCCCGACTCCCCCACCCCTGTCCCGCGAAATGTTACAAGAGAGAACGCGTTCGAACGACAACTGCACCAGTTTTTCTTACGACCTTGTGGTTGTGCGTTTCAGCAAGTTACCGTATCCTTTTTCAGAGGTTTCAAGTCAACATCAATCTCAAAACAATCAACGGGGAGTTGGAAAAAAAAGGCCACTAGAATGGCAAGATAATGATTTAGGTCATTAGGGTAATCAGTTAAGCTGACCTGGGTTAAAAAAAAAAAAGTGTACCGAACGTTGAAGCTCTTGCTCGTTCACTGAGCACAAGATGTTCAGATCGATTCGGTTCAGGTCTTGTGTGCTGACATGTTGAAGGCGGTTTGCATCAGAAGGGTTGCTAACAGCAAACATCTTGAGATAATCGTGACACCTCATTTCTCTAAGTTGATAATTATGTTCGATTTTATTTCCCCACCGCAGAGTGCTGCAGACAATTACTTGACTGAAAAATGCAACAGTTTCAAGTGCTGGTGGCGATCATGCATGTCATTGAGATAATTCGTTTCGTTTTTACCATCTGGAAGCCGGCATTTATGTCAGGAAAACCATCGGTCTTCAGGATAATATAACCAGAGAACCTGGAAGGGGAGGTCCAGCATGACAGACAAAGAACACATCTCTAAATACATTGGTCGAGGTTGGCAGGGCCGGCTGCGAGGTGCCAGAAGGATGAACCAGGAAAGAAAAACAAGGACAGGATATTGTAATCCCATTGACGGGCGCAATAGCCGAGTGGTTAAAGCGCTAGACTTTGAATCTGAGGGTCCCGGGTTCGAATCTCGGTAACGGTGCCTGGTGAGGTAAGGGTGGAGATTTTTGCCGATCTCCCAGATCAACATAATTATGTGCAGACCTGCTTGTGCCTGAACCCCCTTCGTGTGTATACGCCAGCAGAAGATCAAATACGTACGTTAAATATCTTGCAATTCACGTCAGCGGTCGGTGGGTTTTGGAAACAAGAACATACCCTGCATGCACCCCCACCCCCACCCCCCACCCCCCAAAACGGAGTATGGCTGCCCACATGGCGGAGTAAATACGGTCATACACGTAAAAGCCCACTCGTTTACATACGAGTGAACGAGGGAGTTGCAGCCCACGAACGAAGAAGTTATCCCATTTCCCACTGGGGACCCCTCCTTTTAACCAGTTGTGCTTGGAAGGTTTGATGCCACCCATTTTGGAATGGGCTGGCATCAGAAATGGCCGCCGATAACAGGACTGTATGGTTACCATGATAATATATTTCTGGAGGAAAATAAGGTCCACTCCCCTCCACGCCCCTCTAGAAATAGCAATGAAATAACGTGGTAGTGGCACATTACTCCACAGTTCAAAGGCCTGCCGATCAGCAGATCAACACGTTAGCTCCAGTTCACCGGTATGGACGTCAGCACCAGTCTCCGGAGAATCGATAGGCCTGCTACTGTGTTTTGAGCAAAGGTCACTGGACACAATGGCAAGGTCAGTAAGTACACCGAACGTATCTGATGGGAAGGGAAAAGAAAGGGGAAAATATATCGTTTATGGTGTCAGCCCCATCCACCCCACCTCCATCTCCTCCCCATCATCTGATGACAAAACCTATGGATGGGTATGTGTTGCCATTTCAGTTCAAGCCTGCGTCAGAGAGTCAGCCAAAACAGCAAAAATCGGGCGTCACCAAGATGAGAACAGACTGTTGACGTGATAAATCAGTCGGGCGTCACCAAGATGAGAACAGACTGTTGACGTGATAAATCAGTCGGGCGTCACCAAGATGAGAACAGACTGTTGACGTGATAAATCAGTCGGGCGTCACCAAGATGAGAACAGACTGTTGACGTGATAAGTCAGTCGGGCGTCACCAAGATGAGAACAGACTGTTGACTTGATAGATCAGTCGGGCGTCACCAAGATGAGAACAGACTGTTGACGTGATAAATCAGTCGGGCGTCACCAAGATGAGAACAGACTGTTGACGTGATAAATCAGTCGGGCGTCACCAAGATGAGAACAGACTGTTGACGTGATAAGTCAGTCGGATTTGTTGGGAACGATGGACTCTTTTAATCTGTGAATATATCTGACGTCATTTTTGTTGACAGCAAAATTATGTATTTTCAGATATGAAGCCGAATGAAAGAATTAGCGCATTGTAGTACATCCAAGGCATATCTCAAGTACGATATGATTACAACGAAAAACAAATATAATTTTACATATAATTGTGTAAATCTTAATTCCTTCAATTTCTGTTATTAGTTTTCGGTATTTCAAAAAAAAGCATTATTTGAAATGGCGAAAATCAAGACAGCTATGGCCGAGAGGCCAAAGGGAAATAAACAGTTTAATAAAAAGTTTAGTAAAAGGCTGTAAGACCTGTCAACCATGCCAATCAGCGAGTTCAGTCGTCCTGTTCTGCGGGCTTGAAGTCCACTTCAACTTGGAGTGATGGCCCAGAGGTAACGCGTCCGCCTAGGAGGCGAGAGAATCTGAGCGCGCTGGTTCGAATCACGGTTCAGCCGCCGATATTTTCTTCCCATCCACGAGACCTTGAGTGGTGGTCTGGACGCTAGTCATTCGGATGAGACGATAAACCGAGGTCCCGTGTGCAGCATGCACTTAGCGCACGTAAAAGAACCCAAGGCAACAAAAGGGTTGTTCCTGGCAAAATTCTGGAGAAAAATCCACATCGATAGGAAAAACAAATAAAACTGCACGCAGGGAAAAAAAACCCAAAAATAAAGGGTGGCGCTGTAGTATAGCGACGCGCTCTCCCTGGGGAGAGCAGCCCGAATTTCACACAGAGAAGTCTGTTGTGATAAAAAGAAATACAAATAGAAAATACAAATACTTCAATCTCCGGGAAAATCAGCCTGCGGCATCACAAGGATAATCATCATCAGGGGGGCCTAGAAGGAAATCTCCAGAATGATACACAGTGGCGAGGCCATGATGTACAGGGGTTGAGGTTGACCGGGTGGGAGAAAGAAGAACAACCTGAAGGATAGTGTGGTCCTCTCATCCTCAGTGGACCTGGCTTTCCTCAACATATGACACTGGCGATCTCGGAACGTATGGGTACAGTCATTGTGGAACATGCTTACTTCAGAAGGATTTTCGACATCGAAAATCTGGGATTACCATGTTTTGCTGTTTCTGGAAGCAACAGACACGCTCGCGCAAG
>NC_134894.1:55090129-55107629 GCF_041734735.1 Babylonia areolata | reverse complement strand
GAATGACAATGCTGTATTTGTCCAGTCAACAATGAAGCCCTTGGCACCAGCATGAGTGGGTGGAGGCTGCGGATGGGGGTGTGGCAATCACAAATAATCATGGGCACGTCTCAGAACACACTCACCTGGTCCTCCCTCTGCCCTGCCCCACTCTCTCTTTCTCTGTGTGTGTGTGTGTGTGTGTGTGTGTGTGTGTGTGTGTGTGTGTGTGTGTGTGTGTGTGTGTGTGTGTTCCTCTTTGTCCACCTGTCTGTCTATGTCCCTCTGTCTCCCCCGTCCTCTGTCCCTCTCTCTCAATTTGAGAAGGAAAAAAACCAACAACGTGAGTGATACTGATGTCTTGTAATGTTAAACACACACACACACACACACACACACACACACACACACACACACACACATGATATATATATATATATATATATATATATATATCAACACCCTTAGGCTCTTCATGCCTTTAAAACTTGTATTCTAAAAAAGCAGCAAATTTTCCCTGTAAAGACAGCTTTTCCGGGCTGCTGTATTAGAATACAAGTTTTAAAGACATGAAGAGCCTACTGTTGTTGATATTTTTATATTTCACCTATTTATCTGTTTGTTTATGCCACTGTGTCTTTTGGCGCAATAGCCGAGTGGTTAAAGCGTTGGACTATCCATCTGAGGGAACCGTGTTCGAATCTCGGTGACGGCGCCTGGTGGGTAAAGGGTGAAGATTTTCCCGATCTCCCAGGTCAAAATACGTGCACACCTGCTTGTGCCTGAACCCTCTTTGTGTGTATACTCACACAGAAGATCAAAAAACACACGTTAAAGATCCTGTAATCCATGTCAGCATTCGGTGGGTCATGGAAACAAGAACATACCCAGCATGCACACCCCGAAAACGTAGTGTGGCTGCCTACATGGCGGGGTAAATGAATAAAACGATCATTCAAGTAAAGTGTTACATGTAAGTCTGAGTGTGTATGTGTTCGAGCCTGAAATCTGAATGAATGACATAGGAAACGAATGAAGAGCGCCCAGTGGCAGCTGTCCGTCGGCTCTACCCAGGTAGACGGCCTGTGTTTGTAAAGCGCTTAGAGCTTTTGTCTCCGACCGAGGATAGGCGCTATATAAGTATCCATGCCATTCACACAATTCATCATCCATACATTCATTCATTTATCTATCTATTTATCTATATGCTCTCTTTCCGTGTGTGTGTGTGTGTGTGTGTGTGTGTGTGTGTGTGTGTGTTGGGGCTCATGTACGTTTATGTTTATTAATTTTGAGGGTGCTTTCATATCTGTGAAACTGCATGTTTGGTGCATATCTGTTATGCATTTGTGTGTATGTGTGAATGCTATTTTTTTAAACATTTATTTGCTTATTTATCATCATTGTTGTCTTTTTATTTATTTTATTTATTTATTTATCTATTTATTTATTTAATTTTCATTATTATTATTATTATTATTTATCTATTTATTTTTAATTATATTATTATTATTTAGTTAGTTATCTTTTTTTTCTTTTCTTTTTTCTCGAGGCCTGACAAAGTGCGTTGGGTTACACTGCTGGTCAGGCATCTGCTTGGCAGATGTGGTGTAGCGTATATGGATTTGTCCGAACGCAGTGACGCTTCCTTGAGCTACTGAAACTGAAACTGAAACTGAAACTTTCCGTTCCCAGGCTGGTGTGTGAGCAGACGGACGTGCTGCTGAACATGAGGGTGGGTCTGCATACGGGCCGCGTGCTGTGTGGGGTGTTGGGCCTCAAGAAGTGGCAGTATGACGTGTGGAGCAATGACGTCACCTTGGCCAACCACATGGAGGCTGGCGGCATACCGGGGTATGTGTGTGTGTGTGTGTGTGTGTGTGTGTGTGCGTGCGTGCGTGCGTGTGTGTGTGTGTGTGTGTGTGTGCGTGCGTGTGTGTGTGTGTGTGTGTGTGTGTATCTGTGTGTGTGAGACACGGAGAGATAGAGCGAGACGCACACACAGAGAGAGCCTCTCGTCTGGACAGTTGGTTTGAACAGTGTTTACATTTGAAAATGTCGTCATCATGCGAATGGTTTGAACAGTGTTTAAATTTGAAAATTGTCATCAGAAAAACAGATTTAACAGTGTTTACATTTGAAAATGTCATCATACGAATGGTTTGAACAGTGTTTACATTTGAAAATTGTCATCAGAAAAACAGATTTAACAGTGTTTACATTTGAAAATGTCATCATACGAATGGTTTGAACAGTGTTTACATTTGAAAATTGTCATCAGAAAAACAGATTTAACAGTGTTTACATTTGAAAATGTCATCATACGAATGGTTTGAACAGTGTTTACATTTGAAAATCGTCATCATAAAAACAGATTTAACAGTGTTTACATTTGAAAATGTCATCATACGAATGGTTTGAACAGTGATTACATTTGAAAATCGTCATCATAAAAACAGATTTAACAGTGTTTACATTTGAAAATGTCATCATACGAATGGTTTGAACAGCGTTTACATTTAAAAATCGTCATCATAAAAACAGATTTAACAGTGTTTACATTTGAAAATGTCATCATACGAATGGTTTGAACAGTGATTACATTTGAAAATGTCACCATACGAATTCGTTGAATTCGACAGTCGCAACAACAAGGAAGCCTTGTGGTACTGTACAAATTATATGTATGATAGTCAGTCGTGTCCGACGATGACCATCAGAACAGCAGAGAAGGCAGCTGCTGTCCCAACTATCTGGGCTAGAATTTGATGATAGTGGAGAGTGTCTTGCCCAACGTTACATCCCCACTCTCTTGGCCAGGAAGGGTTTAGGACATCGGGCGTTGGGATGGTTCCCAAAGGCCAGCTAGTTCACAAGGCTGCAGCACTAAGAGCCAGTGCAATCTTGCCTCCTGGTTTGAGAGTCATAGTCCTTCACAAAAGACTAAATTAGCTGTAAATGACTTCCCATTGCAGTGGAGTAACCATTGATTATACAACTCTCACTTTTTTTCTTCTTTTTTTTGGGGGGGGGGGGGAGGGGGGGGTTCTGCAAGTTGAAAATTAAACATTTTACACATGGCAGTGTCTTTTACACTGTATGTTTACTTCGTTAAAATGTTTTCTTTTTAATAATCATATTGTTGTACTGACTGTGTCATGGGCGGGATGGTTAGCCTAGTGGCAATACGCCGGACCAGGAAGTGATACCGCTGCTTTGAAGCATGTGTGTTCGTGGATGGGAGGGTAGTGGGAAAGAACTAGTCGGTCCATTGTTCGTGCTGATTGCTTCCTGTTCACCACTGACATTTGCTGTTGTTGTTTTTACATGCGTCAGCGGTACAAGTTTATCAAAGTACGTCTTCTTTGATCCCTGTGAACCTTATCCTCGTCCTGCTTCTTCTTCTTCTTCTTCTTCTTCTTGTAGGAGGAAGGTGGCAGAATGGTTTAGACGTTCAGCTGCTAATATAGAGTCCCTGATGGTGTGGGTTTGAATCCCGCGCTCGCCCTTTCTCCCAAGTTTGACTGGAAAATCAAATTGAGCGTCTAGTCATTCGGATTAAGAAGATAAACCGAGGTTCCGTGTGCAGCACGCACTTGGCGCACTGAAAAAGAACCCATGGCAACGAGAGTGTTGTCCTCTGGCAAAATTATGTAGAAAAAGTCCACTCTGATAGGTACATAAATATAATAAAAAGCACGCACTCAAGGCCTGACTAAGCGCGTTGGGTTGTGCTGCTGGTCAGGCATCTGCCTAGCAGGTGTGGTGTAGCGTATATGGATTTTTTCCGAACGCAGTGACGCCTCCTTGAGAAACTGAAACTGAAACTTCTTCTTCTGCTTCCACACGACTTCACTGATTATATATTTTTTCTTCTCATGCATCACACGTTATTCTGATCACGTTTTTCACGGATTAACAGCTTGTTATGGGTGATTGTAGTACCATTAACTGGAGCTATAATAAGTATAGCATTTGTTCACGCATCATTATGTTTTTGGCTGATGATCGTTTGTTCGTTAAACATTGATTGTCCCTTTTCTAACCATCCTTCATGCGTCATTAACCGTCCATTCGTAACAGTTTTGCTTCATGTACTCCAGCAACCACTGGGGACCAAGTGCTCCTTCATGCCTCATAAACCATTTATTATCGAGTGTTTTATTTATTCATCTTCTAGCACTATTGGTTATCTACCAATGACTGTTTTGTATCACTTTTTTTTTCGTCACTTACACCAGATCAGTCGTTGATATCTTTGTTTAACACTTACTGATGACGCCTTTTTTTTCTTCTTTTTTTTCACTGAATGGTTTTGTTTTCTTCGAGTATCATAAACCATTCATTGGTTATGTGCATTCAGTATGTAATTGTTACCAAGGATTTTGTTCACTTCAGATATTTAGTAAATTGTTCATGGCTCAACTTTCATCCCAAAAGTTCACATGGCAGCATTAATTCTAGTTATTGCGTTCAAATATCAAAACTCTCGTTCGTTGCTCAGCATTTAGTTCTTTTCTTGAAGCAGCAAAGCTCTTGTTCGTTGTTCAGTATTTTGTTCTTTTCTTCAAGCAGCTAAAACTCCTGTGCCTTGGTCAGCATTCAGTTCTTGTGTTGACGAAGTAGCAAAATCTTTGTTCAGTGGTCAGCACTTGTTTCTCGAATGCTATTTATAGTAATTGTGTAATGGTAGCAAAACTCTTTTTTCATTGGCCAGCATTCAGTTTTTGAATCGGCATAGCAAAACTGTTGTTTGCTGGTCAGCATTTAGAATTCTTATGCCACACGTTGCTAGCAAGACGCATATTCATCGGTCAATATTTTGGTTTATGGTAGCGAAAACTCATTTTCATTGGCCAGCATTTAGATTTTTTGAGTCAACGAGGAAAACCTATTGTTTGTTGGTTAGCATTTATAATTCTTGTGTCATACGTAGCAAGACGCATATTCATTGGTCAGTATTTAGGTATATGGTTGCAAAACTCTTTTTCATTGGCTTGCATTGTGTTTTTTGAATTGACGTAGAAACACTATTGCTTGTTGGTCAGCATTTATAATTCTTGTGTCACATATAGCAAGACGCATATTCTTTGGTCAGTATTAAGGTTTTAGTAGCAAAACTTTACTTCACTGGCCAGCATTTAGTATTTTTGAGTTGACACAGCAAAACTATTGTTTGTTTGACAGCATGTATATAACTTGTGTCATACGTAGCAAACAAGACGCACGTTCAATGGTCAGAATTTAGGTCTGTTGTTTACTTATCAATACTGTTCCTGTTACATTTGGCCCAACAGCAAAGTGAAAGCTTTATGAACAATGGTTTATCCACTGTAATGGGAAGTCATAAATAGTTTACGCCTTTGTTAAGGATTATGACTCTCAAACAAGGAGGCAAAATTGCACTGGCTCTTAGTGCTGCAGCCTTAGGAGCTAGTTGGTCTTTAGGAACCATCCCAACTCCGACTGTCCTAAAACCCTCTTGGCCGAGAGAGAGGGAATGTAACTTGGGGCAAGACATTCACCACTATAATCAAATTCTAGCCTAGATAGTTGGGACAGCAGTTGCCTCCTCTGCTGTTCTGATGGTCATAGTCGGATACGACTGACTATCATACAGACTGTTTCCTGTTCCAACAGGCGAGTACACCTGACCAGGGCAACACTGGACCACCTGCACGATGACTATGAGACAGAACCCGGGCATGGGGGAGATCGGAGTATGTACCTGAAACATCACAACGTGGATACCTACTTCATCAAAGCCAAGCATCCCAGAAAGGTGAGTCTTCATCATCATCGTCACCATCATCATCATCATCATCATTATCATAATCACCGTCATTATCATTATCATCATCCACTTCTTCATTATTGTTATCATTAAAATCGCGTCGTTGGTATGTGTGTTTTGTTATACGTGATTTAAGAAATTCCTAACTGATTTTTGTATCGAAACAAACACACACACACACACACACACACACACACACACACACACACACACACACACACACTAACACACACTAACACACACTAACACAGAGAGAGAGAGAGAGAAGAACATGATGTAGATATGGTGGTTGTTGTTGTTTTTAATAAAAGTAAAACTTTCGTGACATTTTGTCTTGATTTGGAAATCCGTGTTTTATAATTAAGCTTGCGTGGTGTTGATGATTTGATCTTTTGAAGTCTCTCTTTTTCTGCATTAGAACCTTCTTTTTTTTTCTTCTTTTTTCTTTTTTTTTTTTCTTTTTTTTTGCGTTACCCAATTTCCTGTTTATTTCATTTTTTATTACATTGTCACAGACGTGGGTCCTTTATTTTCATTCATGCTTGCTGTTTTATTCGTTCAGTAATTCATAAACTTGTACGGTTTGATTTAGCCTTCTCGTTCAGTTGTTATGCCATTGTCTTTGGCTTTTAGATTTGTAGATTTGGTCTGATGATACTTATATGCTATTTGGTGTGTATGTGTATGCATTCATGACAGTTTGAGTGGTGCGCATGTAGTTTTGATTACTACTGTTCAGAGTTTAAGATAGTGTGCAAATCATCATGAATTGTTTGCTTTTTGATTTCAGTCATTCTTTGTTTTGAATGTGTGCATGATGATCATTAGAGCTTGTCACGTTTAAGTGATAGTGATAGTATTTTTTTAGCAGTAGCTTTTATTATTTCAAAGAGTACCCCATCAATATGAAGTGGACAGTAGTATATGTATTATATATCCAGCTCTCTGTTTCTCTCACCCACTCACTTTCTCTCCTCTCTCTCTCTCTCTCTCTCTCTCTCTCTCTCTCTCTCTCTCTCTCTCTCTCTCTGCATGTCTTTCTGTTTGATATTTTGGTCTTTCCTTGGTTTTTTTTTGTTTTTTTGTTTTTTGGTATAAAGGGGTGGGTTGGTGGCGAATGTGTGTGGAGGGGAGTGTGGGGCGGGGGGGGGGAGGAAAGTCATTTTCTTAACACAGGTCGTAGTAGCTCATGTCTGTCTATAGTCTGTTGCATGCATGACCGCTAGGTTCAATGACCACGCCTCCTCTTTCGTGTTCTGTAGCCAGCAGAGATGGATCTCTCAGACAGACCCAGAAGACACTGGAAAGTAGGTCGTCTGTTTATGAGTGGCTTGTCATGTGGTGAACTGTGTTGTTGCAGCACCAAGTCTGTTTTTTTTTTTTCTATCTCCCAAGAAAGCGGTGTTGTGAATTGAAGCACACATGACTTCTCTTGTCTGTGATGGTGTCTCTCTGATTTCGGATCTTCCCCTTGTTTCTTCCCTTATCCCTCGATTCACACCCTTGACCTCCCCCCCCCCTCTCTCTCTCTCTCTCTCTCTCTCTCTCTCTCTGTTTCTCTGTCTCTCTGTTTCTCTGTCTCTCTCTCTGTCTGTCTTCTCTCTCTCTCTCTCTCTCTCTCTCTCCTCTCTCTCTCTCCTCCCTTCTCTGTCTCTCTCCTCTCTTCCTCTGTTTCTCTCTTTGTCCTCAATCTCCACTCTTTCCTGTCCCCCACCTCTCTCTCTCCCTCCCTCCCTCCCTTCCTCATATCTTTCAACGTACGTCAGTCTTTGTGCACAATTCTACAAGCTGCGGTACGGAGTTTTTAATTCATGGTTTACTGTATTACTATACTCCTGATATTTCCTGGCACTGTCGTTCTCCGTTCCTTCAGCACATCCTTGAAACCCCCATCTCCGTGTGCTTCTCGTGTTCTGCTCCTGAATGATGATGAATACGCTTTATTCTGACTTCTGCTCGCTTTATCATTACAATGGGATGTGTGTGATGCATTTATGGTTGCAGGTGGACATCGTATCATGTATGTCTGGTTTCTGTTTTTCAAGTGTATAGCCTTTCCGCACTTGGTGTATTTCTGGTTGAAATGTGGCTTAACCCTTTCACCGCCAGCCAGTTTAGAGAGTACAAAATTCCCTTGTGCTATAAACACAGAAAAGACAGTGTCTAAGAATAGCTGGGGATTCTCCCTGTGATGTATAGAAAATATGGCCTATCCTACCACCGAACATTAAGAGCAGTAGGTTCATGGATAACAGACCAATGATATGGTCACCTTTCAGTGACACGGATCCTCTACCACGCCTGTGCATAAATGCGAGCTTGGTGGTGAAAGGGTTAAGTATTTCCATGCAACTTGCGGTATATTTCATGCTTTCGTAATTACCATTCTTAAATGATGACGTATTAGATGTTTTCCTCATCACTAGTCATTAAAACGATGATGTGCTCAATATCTTCTTATGTTCTGACTATCGAAACGGTGGTGCATTTTGATGTTTGTACAATGTCCTCAAAATCATGATGCATTTGAAGCTTTGCAATCCACTGGTCGTCAAAATGATGACGGGTTTTTGGTTGTTTTCCTTGTCGTCAGATATATGGTGGTGTGCTTGATGACTGTAAAACTGCTGATGACCAGTATGGATAAATAATATGTTTCAATGTCCATTACTCGCCATAAAAGATCGTTGTGTATTTGGTGTGTTTGTAAATCTGTATTTCTTTTCTCTGTCTGAACGCTTTTGAAAGATCATGGCTCCGTGTTGACACTGCACTGTCCACTCCCCCGTTCCTTATTCAACCCAACTTTGTTCTTTCTCGTGGAACTAGCGGTGTACAATGCAAAGAATTATTTAAATATCCTAGCATACGTACTAGTAAATGTAGATATCTAATTCTTAAAGTTATAGTTTTCACATTTGAAAAATAGATGACTAACAAGTTCGAGAGGATAGAAAGGAAGAGACATAGTGAAGTGGTGGAAAACAGATTAGATAGAGCGTGCGATACGTCTAATATTTGAAATGAATGGAAGCAAATTTTGAAGACTAAATCACAAAATGCAAAGCGTAAAATGGAAATTGTTAATTTAACAAACATACGTCACTGATAATGAATGCAAAATGTCAAAGCCATCAACGTGTCTGTTGTTTGCAGATGACACACTTTCTCTTAAGCAAGGTTTCGTTGATTTACAGTCAAAAATGATATGCTTAACCGCAACATCGATAGGTCTGAGTGATAAAGTTCAAAGTAACAGTTATCACGTATTGTAAACTTCAGTCTTGGTGAACTTAAAAAACATCGATTCATTATGGTACCAGTCACATGAGAACTGTGTTTCTGCGGATATTTCCCCTTTTTTCCAAAAACTTATACTTTTCTTTTTCTCTTTGTTTGTTTTACTTGGTTTTGTTTTTTTTAATATAAGGGGTCACCAATATCAAAATCACGGCGAAAGTAGAATATTTACCTCCTTGCTTTGAAAATCAGCCTTCTTTACTTTTAAACTGAATCTGAAAATCACCTGGTTAGGAAACAAGTTCCCTTTAAATTTTCGTCAGATGTTTCAATACATGTCCATTTTTATGGTGTTTTTTCTTCTTCTTTTCTTCTTTTCTTCTTTAGATATATATATATATATATATATATATATATATATATATATATATATATATATATATACACACACACATATATATATGTTTGTGTCCTTCGGGCTTTTTATGTTGTTCCTGCATTTCTCTGGCAAATTTGGAAGAGAGAGAGAGAGAGTGTGTGTGTGTGTGTGTGTGTGTGTGTGTGTGTGTGTGTGTGTGTGTGTGTGTGTGTGCGAGTGTGTGTGTGTGTGTGTGTGTGTGTGTGTGTGTGTGTGTGTGTGTGTGTGTGTGTGTGTGTGTGTGTGTGTGATAGCAGCACACTTCCCAGTTTGTCTTCTGCAATAATTAAAGAAAAGAAAAAAAAAAGACAATGACCATACGAATGTGTTCCAATTATTTATACGATTTTGTTTCTTTTGGTATACTTTTGCCAGACAGTTGTTTTACCAACAGTTTGATAAATAGAAATAAAGCAGTGCTACGTTTGATGAGAAATCCAGTTCTTTACGTATTATTTGTACTCATTATACCCCAAAAAAACCTCTGAATTCTAATGCTACATACGTTTGGTCTGCCTGGATTACAAAAAAGCGAAACAAAATAAGGAGAACAGATAAAGAAAGTAAAATAAGATAAAAAGTAGATAAACATAAGAACATAAAAAAGAGGCTGTTCCAATTTTGATTATAGCATTCAGTTTCACCATCTGATTTATTGTTCGTTTTACTGAAATGATTTATTCAGTTGCAAAAAAACAAAAAAAACAAAAAACAAAAACAAAAATAGCCAATTGATCATTCAGTGTTCTCTGTCTGTTATAATTATCAGCCAAGAATCACATATCAGATTAAGTTTGTCAGATTTATGAAAAGTGCAAAATGATGTTGCAGACTTATGTAGCTTCAGGTTGGTGGGTGGCTCATTTTTTCCCCTGTTGTTCCTGCGTCCTGCAGTTGTTGTGTTGTTGTTGTTTTTGTTTTGTGTTTGTGTGTTTTTCTTGTTGGTTTTTTTGTGCATCATGATGGAGTTTTTTGTGAGATTCTCTTTTTTTTCTTTTTTCTTTTTTTTCTTTCTTTTTTTGGTCAAGTTCCAATATGAATCATGCAGATTCATTCTGATTTTTTTTTTAAATGCAAAATGTGAAATTTGAACTAAAATACCCAAACGTAATTAAGTGTGCTCCGAAGTGGGGATGATTATGTAGATTTATGTTTTGTTTTGTTGTTCCATATAATTATGTCCCTGTCCATATCCACCCATAATAATGTACTTACCCTATCGCTGTCTTTGTATCTCTATCTCTGTCTGCATGTCTGTCTGTCTCTGTCTCTCCCCCCCCCCCCCCCCCCCCTCCTACCCTCTCTCCCTCTCCCTCTCTCTCTCTCTTTCTCGATCACACACACACACACACACACACACACACACACACACACACACACACTGCACGCGCGCGCGCACAAACCTAAACGCACACCCACATACGCTCGCGCACTCGCATAGGCGAACTGCAAGTGGCGGCGATTGTAACGACACCCAAGACGTGGCGATTGGCTTCATCTGCGGAACGCCGCGATTTGCCGACAAAAGAACTAACTCTCCCCTGTGTGTGTCACTAAAAGAAAGGGTGGAGAGGGCTGGGGGGGGGGGGAGAGAGATATTGGCAGAAAATCAGAAACGCTTCCAGCGTCATCCCCCACCCCACCCCCCACACCACCACCCACACACACACCCCTCCCCCTCCACCTGCCGGTAGAGATGAGAAGGTCAGGAACACAGGAGGAGGTGGAGAGAAAGAGCTGGCAGCCACAGTAGCAAGCACCCTCCTGTCTATCTATCTCTCCAAGAGATCTTGCAGACTGCTTGAGAGACAGACAGTCGATCTCAGGAAAGAACCTAAAAAAACAAAAAAAAAAACTGTTCAGTCAGTCAGCACAACAACCTAGATTGCCTTCCCCAGAGAAAAGAAAGAAAAAAATGATTGATGGGGACTGACTGACTGACTGAAGAACAAAATTGAAAGGTGAAAGAAACATGCTGAGTGGGAGAGTGTGGGGAGAGGAGGAGGGTGAGGGTGAGGGTGAAGGTGACGGGGGACTGGGGGTTGGGAGTTGATTGAACGGTTACGGAGGAACAAAGGAAGTGCGCGCGCTGCAAAGCGAGAAGCTCCATGCTGACTTGACTCGGGGAGAGGAATTTGATGGAACGATCATCCTGGCAGAGAAGTGAGCAGTAGGAAGGGCACGGGACAAAGAGAGAGAGGGAGAGAGGGGGGGCGGGGGAGAGAAAGAGACATACAGGGAGAGAGAAGAGAGAGAGAGGGGGGGTGAGAGAGAGAAAGAGACATAGAGGGAGAGAGAGAAGAGAAGAGAGAGAGAGAGAGAGAACCAAAATGGGAATCATCGACCAATAACCATAGCTTATTTGAAGACAAGAGCAGTGTTAGGGGCATGATATTATTCCTGCCTCCCACCTACCATGTCCAGTCATTGTGTAGCATTTTCCTCTCGGCTCCCAATCCAATTTCGGTCCCCCTTACACCCTCTCCCCACCCCTACCACCCCCACCCATCACCCCTCACAGACACACACACACACACACACACACACACACACACACACACACACACACACACACACACACACACACACACACATTACCTACGACCTTTTGTCGATTCCTAGCAAATCCTCCCAAACTTCATCATACAACGAATCTCATTATCAATTGTGTAGATTTCGATAAAAAAATAAATAAAAAAAAAACTTTGATAGCTTCCAGAGGGAAAGCCTATGCAAATACTCCGAGCCTATGGGTTCCCACGACAGATTTTGATTATCATCAAGTGCTTTTACACGAAATTAACATGCAAAGCAGGAAACAGCGAACACAAGTTTTGAGGTGAATACACAGGCGAGTCGAGGAGGCGTAATTTCAGCACTATTCTTCAGCATGGCCATGGACTGGGTGATGACAGCTGAAGATCAACCAAGAAGAATCGGATGGAGTGTCCTCTCAACACTGGAAGATCTGGACTTTTGCAGATAACCTGGCCCTTGTCTCTCACACTCATCGTCAAGAGAAGACAACCCGTCTCAGCATCTTTGCTCCGGAAACAGCCGTGAAGATCAATCAGAAGAAAACAAGAGTTGATGATGACACGGAACATTCCAAACCCTTCACTAATCCAAGTAAACGGAACAGGTGACGAATTTGTGTACCTGGGCAGTACTATCAGATAATATTATAGTTGGGGGTGACGGGCGCAATAGCCGAGAGGTTAAAGCGTTGGACTGTCAATCTGAGGGTCCCGGGTTCGAATCACGGTGACGGCGCCTGGTGGGTAAAGGGTGGAGATTTTTACGATCTCCCAGGTCAACATATGTGCAGACCTGCTAGTGCCTGAACCCCCTTCGTGTGTATATGCAAGCAGAAGATCATCAAATACGCACGTTAAAGATCCTGTAATCCATGTCAGCTTTCGGTGGGTTATGGGAACAAGAACATACCCAGCATGCACACCCCCGAAAACGGAGTATGGCTGTCTACATGGCGGGGTAAAAACGGTCATGCACGTAAAAGCCCACTCGTGTGCATACGAGTGAACGCAGAAGAAGAAGAAGAAGTTGGGGGTGTGGGGAGGAGAGGCCCAAGCAATGACATCAAGAGCCGTCCCAGCAAGGCCAGGGTCACCTTCAGAATGCTGAGCAACGTGTGGAGAACCACCCCAGTACAGCACCAACGCCAATGATGAGAATGTACCGGAGTTGTGTACATCCCACTACTTTCCACACTGCTCCTTGGCTCAGATTGCTGCAGGATGACCCAGAGTGATCTAACAGTTTCAGTTTCAGTAGCTCAAGGAGGTGTCACTGCGTTCGGACAAATCCATATACGCTACACCACATCTGCCAAGCAGATGCCTGACCAGCAGCGTAACCCAACGCGCTTAGTCAGGCCTTGAGAAAAAAAAAGGTGAATAAATAATAGTTAAGTTTACGTAAATAAATAGATAAATAAATAAATAATAGTTATGATCTAAAAAAGGGAGTAGTAATGATAATAATAATAAAATAATAATAATAATAACAAATAAATAAATAAGACAACAATGATGATAAATAAGCAAATAAATGTAAAACATGAAGACACACATTCAGACATACACCCACACATGCATAACAGATATGCACCAAACATGCAGTTTCACAGATATGAAAGCACAGTCAAATACATATCTAACAAGGTTTTTCAACCTTCCACACGAGAAACCGCGAGAATCCCGCGGCTCTTCTGGCCTAGTACCATCTCTAATCAACAACTACTCTCTCTCCTGAAGTTTGATGAAGCCTTATGTACACGAAAGTGTGTCTTCACAAGTGACTGAGAACGTTGATGTTTTTGACTTTTTGCATTCATTATCAGTTGTTTCACTTTTTCAGTTTAACGACTTCTCTTTTACGAAGTCCTTCTAAGTAATTTCCTGTAATGGTATTTAGATTTGTTTTCAGATTTCACCCTCATTTCACCCTCATTTGCCCAGTTTCCCCCAACTCTCCATTCATTCACATCTCCCACCCCTTCTAACCGATAATACTCAAATATATTCATAAATACTTTAACAAAATGTCATCAGTCACCGAAATGTGTGACGGGGACATTAAACAAAATTCCTCCTCCTCACTCTCCCAGTGCAGTTAAGAGAACATGAAAGCCACCATGATGATGAGCAGGCGGTGGAAATACACTGGGCACCTGGTGCGAAGAGAGCAAAGTCACTTCACCCGGACAGCCCTCCAGTGAAGTTTTGACGAAGTAGACAAAAGGCAAAAGAACACCTGGCGCAGAACAGTCGAATGAGAACTCAAAACAACGCAACACACTTGTGGTACCGTTCAGAGAGACTGGCCCAAAAGATCATTCACTTTTCAATGCAGTTACGTTTGTGATGCATAGCTTTTCTTTGCGAAAATAACTTACCACTTTCACCCACAAAATTGCAATGTAGACATTTGACACAACGCATATCCCGTAATAGCGATACTAACCAATATTCCAGCCCCTTCCCCCCCTCCCTCACCCTGTTAATTTCTCATCTGTCCGTGACCCGCTGCCGAGGGCTCCATTATTTTCTATGCACCACCTTCTTTACAGCAGATTAATTTACTATTAATGCCGGTTCATATAGTGACCATTAGTTCTCACTCAATCCCTTTACAACTCAAAGACCGTCAATTTCCCGGTTAATCTGCGGCCAGGTTCACCGTCCTCCACTATTATCCGCTGTTAATGTATTGTGGGGGGGACACAGAGAGAGAGGGGTCTGAATGGTTTTCCTATTGGTTCGGGAGCACAAGGGTACAGTGAGGGTGAGATATTATTAATAAGGATGGCAGTGTGGGGAGGGGAGATGGAGGGGGTGAAGGGGGGGGGGAGGAGACGACGCCAGTGACAGGACTGTGTCTGGACCAAACACGATTTGTGGCGATGCCTTCTTGTTGGCTGGTGGCACGAAGGGGGTGAATAGGGGTGGTGGGGGATGGCAGAAAAGAGGAAGGGAGGTTAGGTGGTGTGTGTGTGGGGGGGGGGGAGTGGTCCAGAGAAGGAGTCAGGGGAGGGGAGGGGGGGAGAAGGGAATTAGTTTCTGTCTCTTTGTGATGGACACTGCTGCCTGTTAGCTGTCACCTCGGACAGTGGTTGTCTTGTATGTGAATGGGGGTGTGGGTGGGGGAGGGGGACGAGAGAAGGGCAAGAGTGGTGGAAGTGGTTGTGCGCGAAGGCTACGGAAGGGTGTTTAGTGAACGAGGTTTTGTTGTTGTTGTTGTTCGTCGACGTTGTTCTTCTTTGCTTTTTTTTTTTCCTTAACTCACTCAGTACGGCCAGTCCTCTGTTCTCCTCTACACAGACCCCTCGGATGTCCAGTGGGTGTCTGAATGACCCAACCTTTAGCTTCCGTCGTCAGAATTGTGGTAATCTTTGTCAACATTCACCTCTTCAGTATAAGAGCCTTCTGCTTGCAATATTTTGATGGTGGCAATTGGGGTGAAACGTTGTTAACGTCGTCTCTTTCGCCGTTCGTATGGAGAGAGTTAATTTATTTTCTTGAACAATGGTTGATAAAAATGATGGTTGAATTGAAGGTAGCGACATTGTCAAAATAGATAAACGATTTGTTAGATTTGTATTTAAACAAGCACGTCAATGAATTATTATATATATATATATATATATATATATATATATCTAAATAAGTGAGCATCGTGTCACCGTGCTACGCTTGGTTTGAATATTGCATTTGTTTTATGTATTGTTGTTTTTTCTGTTGGTTTCGATCATTGGAGGTCTTTCAATGTTTCTTTGACTCTGAATACACAGATACACAATTTTCCAGTCACTGATGAAAGTTTGTTAGCGAGGGTGTGTGTATGTGGGGATTGGGGGGGGGGGGGACTGGAATTTCTTTTTCCAATTTTCATTTCAGCACCAGCAGATTACACAGCTCACAACTCAAGGTTTTGTGGACTTTTTTGTTTTGCGCCCGACCGTTGTCACATGATGTAGATACGAATGTGTGTAAAATGTTCCCCTTTTAGGGGTCGCTAAATGGGAATCAAACCCTTAATGATTTTTTTTTAAGTTAATGTATGTGCAGACAATCATACTTTGTTCACCCAACTTTTTCCGCGTCCAAAATCAGAAACATTCACAGTTGCTGAGTGATTGGGGAAAACGTGGGGCTAGAGTTTACAGTGACAGGCTTTTCACACTCAGAGCTAAACTGGACAATGGGGAGAAGTGATTTCCGACTCGCAGACGCTTTTAGCTTTTCGCACTGCTGAAAGGACACGTTGTGCGGTCTTGCCAGACTGAATTAGTGCCGCGCATTGTGAACACGACGGTCTGTGGAGTGGCCGACACTTAAGACTAGCAGGAGGAAAGATTACCGTCCTCGCCCTCCCTCCTTTCCTTTTCATTCACCCCTATCCACTCGCCCCTCTCCCTATCTTTGCCTCTCCCCCCTCTCTCTCTCTCTCTCTCTCTCTCTCCCAGTCATCGATTTGTTTTCCTTGCGTCAGCGAAATGGGAGTGTATGGATTTTCCTCCCCTAGCACAGCAAGGGAAAGACAGGAAAGAGGAGGGAAGAGAGCAGAAAGAAGGAAAAAGAAACCCCTGTCCAGCAAAGGGACATAATCCTCTGGCCCAGTTCCTTTCTCGTCTTTCGCTGCCCTATTGTCCCGCACCAGGGATTGGAAGAGGTTCTGCTAAAAGAAAGAAAAGAGTTCGCCATGGCCTTTCCCCCGCGACATGTTTCCTCAGGGAACTCACCATCGTTGCTTCTCTTCTCCTCTTCAGACATCTAGGATTCCTGTCTGTATCACGGTCCTGCCATGCTGAGCATCTATTTTCAGCCAGGGGAGGGGGAAGGGGGGAAACAAACACAAAATAACAACCAGAGAAAGTGGTCCCGTGGCGTAACTTCTATATACATTCGTTTTGAGTTTCAAGAGCTGTGTCTCTCGAGTCACGGAGCAATTTGCTGACTTTTTAACCTTGTATAGCATTGAAACAGCACTGTATCGCTGAACGTTAAAAGCAATATACAGGCTAATAATTTTGCTCCAGAAAAAAAGTAGACAAAGGCGCACAACTTTGACAGGTTGCCAAGTTACCCATTAATGTTCGAACGTTAATTGAAAAGACACATATTATCCATAGTTATGCATTTCGGATATGGAGAAACTATTTTTTTTTATTATAATAGAGGACATCTTCACGAGTCGGCTTTTGCAGCAACAACAAAGCATGTGCGCGCACACACAAATACACACACACACACACACACACACAAAGCGCGTGCGCGCACGCACACACACACACACACACACACACACACACACACACACACACACACACACACACACACACACACACACACACACACACACACACACACTATTTCACACCGCAAAATCTTGATATAATATGTCAGAATAATCAGCCTGCTGAGTGAGACCTCTGTATGAATAACATTGATTGAATTTAACCCCAAACCAAACGCAGATCGTTTGAAATCAGAGCATTGATACTGACGACAAAGACAATACACTATTCATCGCTAAATCGAGTGGCT
>NC_134894.1:55082629-55085129 GCF_041734735.1 Babylonia areolata | reverse complement strand
AACGCTGACAGAAAAGCGAAAGAAAACAACACACACACACACACACACACACACACACACACACACACACACACACACACACACAACCACACATCAAAACCTGTCTTAGCATAGCTTGCTACGCTGTGTATAGCCTCAGTGACGTCACCCCTGCATAGTATCTCGTGTTATTTAGCATGTATAACAGTGTCAAGAAAGCATTATTTAGTGATATGCTTATTTGTTTCCCGTATTTATTTTGGGCGTTCACTTCACTGTAACGCAATTAGAATCGAGCATTTGGTGTATGTTTTTACCCCGAATAGTCCTTCCGAATGCATGTACCTAACAGCTCAGTTATAGCATACTACCAAACAAAACTGATAATGGTCGAATCACATGTCCTGAGCATGGTACAATCAATAACAAAACTGTGCAATGCAGAAAAAGGAGACAACAAATGGACCAGAAATGAGAAAAGGAAGAAAAACAAAAAGACGATAATAAGAGAAAATGCATGAACAGGAACAAGAACAAGAAAGGTAGAAGAAGCAATGTGAATGACAGAAAAGAGGTGGGGAGCGGGGGGAGGGGTGTGGTCTACAACATAATAGAATATAAAATGCAGGTTGAGGTATGATACTCAGTCGTGTCCGACTATCGCCATCAGAACAGCAGAGCAGGCAACTGCTGTCCCAACTATCTGGGCTGGAATTTGGTTGTAATGGAGAGTGTGTCTTGCCCTCGTTACATCCCCACTCTCTCGGCCAAGAGGGTTTTAGGACAGTCGGAGTTGAGATGGTTCCCAAAAGGCCAACCAGCCCCCAAGGTTGCAGCACTAAGAGCCAGTGCAGTATTGCCTCCTAGTTTGAGAGTCATAGTCCTTCAAAAAAGACTAGGTTGTGAACGACTTGTCGTTGCAATGGATAAACTATTGATGATGCAGCTCTCGGCAATATCCACACCTCCTCCTCTGTGTTCTTTCCGTTCAGTTTCGTTCTTTAGACGGAAAAATTGTTGTTTTTTGTTTATATAACATTGTAATGTATACTCTATATTTCTTCCTCTGTCAAGAGACGTAAAGAAGGCCAGTCAAAGAGTGGAGGGGAAGAAATGTAGAGAATATATTACAATATGTATTATATATAATAATAACAATATATATATATATATTATATGATTATATTACAATGGTAATAACCAGTTTACAAGTTTTTCCTCTTATGAACGGAAAAATGCAGGGGAAGAAATGTGGATATTGCCCAGCTCTCACTTTGCTGTTGGCACAAGTGTAAGCTTATATCAATTTGTGATACTGGGCGTTGAGCATAAGCGTAGAGGTACAGGTGTCTGAAAGAGCCTTGCTATGCTCCCTGGAGGGGAGGGGTGTCAAAAAGTGTTGTTCCTGCACACTGTTTTCGAGGAAGCTACGAGGCCAGCATGGTATGGTCAGGGAAAAAGTAGGCAGTGGAGTGAAGTGTTTTTCGTGTAAACTTCTCCAAGTTCGTCGTTAAACAGTTGCCACGTCATGTAGAATCGGGTGAAGGTGTTTGGTTTGGTTTTTGTTCCTTTCTTGCTGCCTTCCTTTCCTCCTTGTTACCTCACCTCTTCTGTCTCTCCCTCCCTCCGTTCCTCCCTCTCTCTCTCTCACTCTGTCTGTGTCTTTGTCTCTGTCCATATTCTCTCTCTCTCTCTCTCTCTCTCTCTCTCTATATATATATATATATATATATATATATATATATATATCAAGTATACTACTCTGTCTGGTCCACGCCAAGGAGATTTACGGTCCCCTTGTCCTATGTGTGGTGCTTCAGTTGAATATGAAACTCATTTCCTTTTTTATGTCTATTATGAAGAAATTCGAAAGAAATGCTAAATTTTTAATGGTGGTAACTTGAAGAACATAAACCCTACTAGTATGCTTTTGATAGATGATGAAGTAAGAATACGATCACTAGCCAAAAATTTTCGCCCTGGTTTGGGATTGTCGGAAGCCTTATAGTTATCGAAAAAACAGTTACTCTGATGCCAGTTGCACAGATTGTAATTCTGAATGGCTTTTCTGAATTTTTTTTTTTTTTTTTTTTTTTTTTAACTCTTAGCAATGTGTCAATTTCTCTGTAAACCGTCGTTATTCTTTTGTTCATACATTGTCCCCCTTGCCAAAGGGTAACATTGTCAATGGCAATAAACCAATGTCCGTCCGTACCCGTGTCTCTCCCTCCCTTCCCCCTCTCTCCACTCTATCTCACCCTCTCTGCCACCCCCCCCTCCACTCCTCCCCCTTCCCCGCCCACCCTCCCGCGAGCCCCCGTCCCCACCCCCACCCCCACATTTTCTCCTGTATCTCAGCTATTTCTGTGCTGTCAGCAGAAGAATAAGATCCATCAGATCATTTTCGGGCTTGCCTGGGCGCCCGTTGCAATTTGCATGGGAAATGTCCAGCGCCGAACTGCAGCCAGCATTCACACTCTCTCCGGAGCGTCTGTCCGCCCGCACGACCCCCTGATTAAAT
>NC_134894.1:55065129-55072629 GCF_041734735.1 Babylonia areolata | reverse complement strand
CACACACACACACACACACACACACACACACTCACACACACACACACACACACACACACACATACACACACACACAGAGAGATTACACTGAGTCATCGTTGAGAAGGATGGTTATGAAACACACACACACACACACACACACACACACACACACACACACACACACACACACACACACACACACACACAGATTACACTGAGTCATCGTTGAGAAGAATGGTTATGAAACACACACACACACACACACACACACACACACACACACACACACACACACACACACACACACACACACACAAACACAGAGAGAGAGAGAGAGAGAGATTACACTGAGTCATTATTGAGAAGGATGGTTATGAAACAGAGAGAGAGAGAGAGAGACAGAGACACACAGAGAAATAATGAAGGAATGAATGACACCTATTTCCGGAGGTTAACAGAATGAGAAAGCAATACTCTTTTGTACAGGTCTAAAAATGGAAGAAAGGCGTTTTTAAAAGGAGAAGGGGGGTGAAGGAAATACAGATACAAGAAAGAAAGAGAGGGCGAGCGCAGAGTACAACCTGGTCACTTTGTCCCAAACCTAAATGGACCTCCATAGCAACATCGTCATCATTACCATTCTCCTCCTTCATCATCAAATTGTAAGAAAAAAATATCGGTGCAAATGATGGGGCAGCTTTATATATATATATATATATATATATATATATATGGAGAGAGAGAGAGAGAGAGATGATAAAGGAGGAGGAGGAGAATGACGATGACGATGATGACGATGCTGCTATGGAAGTCCATTTAGGTTTTGGGCAATGTGCCAAGGCTGCACTCTACACTTCCTGTCACGATGGTGTCCCGGCGTCAACTAGACTGGAGGCCTATCTATCTATCTCTCTATATATAGAGAGATAGATAGAGATACAGATATATATATATGAACTGCCCCATCACGGGCACCGATTTACAGAGAGAGAGAGAGAGATGTACTTTTGTACTGGGAAATCAGTTTAGACATTCGACTGAGAAGTGTGCAGTGCAGACAAGGGCGGCAGCAGTTACGTTGAATGTGAAGACGTCATGCTGCATATCATATTTGATATATCTCGTGCAATGTATCATTGACTGAGGAACAGTTGTTGCATCCTGTCCCCCACTCTCATACAGCCTCATCGACAACAGTATTCTGAAAAATGTCCTTTCTGTAATGTTACTAGATACTTGGTTATATATAAAATAAAAAAAGCTTGGTTTGAACTATTTGGTGTTTTTAGTGTTTTAAAAAGCAATGCAGTTGTCTTACTTTCTTTTGTGTAAGTTCATGATGATAATTATTATTGTTACGTTCGTAGTTGGCTATGATTTGAATTTCTTTCTTTCCTTTGATTAAATGTGTGTGTGGTGGTGGTTGTTGTTGTTTTACGTGTTTCTGAATGAAATATCGTTATTATAACTCTGTCTGAGTATGTATGGAGAGATGTGTAACTTATATGAGCTTTAATGGGCATGCGTTTTTGTTTGTTTTTTTGTTTTGTTTTTTTTTCTTTGTTGTTTTTCTTTTCATTTCAGTTTTCAACATTGAAATTGCACAGTCACTGTCGTTTTGATCATATCATTCCAAATAGATGCGTTTACGTATCTGAATTCATCATTCCCCCCTGCCATGTCTCTGATTACCGCATTGCTTCAAACCAATAGATTCATTTTCATCTCTGTGTGTGTGTGTGTGTGTGTGTGTGTGTGTGTGTGTGTGTGTGTGTGTGTGTGTGTGTGTATGTATGTGTGTGTGTGTGTGTGTGTGTGTGTGTGTGTGTGTGTGTGTGTGTGTTTGCATCTATTCAACTTTCTCTATCTCTCTCTCTCTCTCTGCATTTTATTTCGTTTCGTTACTTCAGTTGTTCATTCTTTTCTTTTTCGTTTTTAAGTGTGTGTTTTTTTTCTCTCTCTGTCAAAAATGAAGTTGACTGATGTGACGTGAACTCTCTGTCAGTTGCAGGCCCTTGCTGGACGCACAGAAGACGAGGTTCTCTCCCTTGTTAAGACATTTCCAACGAAACCCGATCGTTGTCGTTTTACTCTCTCGCTGTCTAGGCACCCCCACCCCCACCCCCCTCCCCCACGCACCCCCTCCTCCCCCTTCTTCCCCTCTCTTTTACCGTCTTGCTTTTTTCCTGCCGTCAGATTTCTTCCGTTTCTTGCCCAGTATTACTTTTCAAAACTTTGTTCCTTCTGTATAATAATAATAATTCATGCTCCCTCCTCTATGACCACATAACTTGTGTCGTAACGGGAAATTTTCGTCGTTGTGATTTATTCATTATGATTGACTGTTTTTAGTCACTTTTTGTTGTTGTTGTTGTTGTTGTTGTTTTGTTTTGTGATGCGTTCGCTCCATTTCTGATTACGTTACAGGCTGTGTAGATATTTTTGAGGGTGTATTTTAAGGAGTGTGATTTTCCAAGTCTCACTTTTTTTTTTTTTTTTAATTTACTTTTTCGTCTTTTTTTCAGGTTGATGTATTATCACCTTACCACTATCATTTGCTTTTTTTTAGTGGCCATTATGTCGTCTGTGTCTGAACATTCTGTCCATCTTTGCTGTCCTAGGTGCCCCGGTGTATGCCTTGCATATCGTATTGGGCCCCGACGGGCGCAATAGCCGAGTGGTTAAAGCGTTGGACTGTCAATCTGAGGGTCCCGGGTTCGAATCACGGTGACGGCGCCTGGTGGGTGAAGGGTGGAGATTTTTCCGATCTCCCAGGTCAACATATGTGCAGACCTGCTAGTGCCTGAACCCCCTTCGTGTGTGTATATGCAAGCAGAAGATCAAATACGCACGTTAAAGATCCCGTAATCCATGTCAGCGTTCGGTGGGTTATGGAAACAAGAACATACCCAGCATGCACACCCCCGAAAACGGAGTATGGCTGCCTACATGGCGGGGTAAAAACGGTCATACACGTAAAAGCCCACTCGTGTGCATACGAGTGAACGTGGGAGTTGCAGCCTACGAACGAAGAAGAGTATTGGGCCCCATCCTGTGAGCAGAACATTCATTCACGTTGGTGTCCTAAAGCATCCTCACGTACGAACCACTTGGAAAAGAAATGGAACTCTAGTTCTGCAGAGTCCCTCCCAGTCATGCTTTTATTTGAGAACATATGTTTATTATTCTTGTTTAATCAAGTTATCCGCGTGTGTGGGGTGGGTGGGTGGGGGGGTGGGGTGCGGGTGTGTGCTGATTATCTGGTTGTGGTTTTCCGCAATTCATCTTTATTCTTATCATATCTGTCTATTATAATCAATGTGCAGTATAGTAGGCTATGTTTATGATTATATTCAAATAATGTTTCTTAATTCTTTCTGTTTTTACATTAAGAATACTAGTTATTACCTGCAGTGTGTGGATGTATGTATGAAACGATGTATGTGATATTTTTTACATTTGTATCTTCGTAATATTTGTAGGGGCTGTTGTTGGCTTTTGCAGTTATGGTCCCCATGTTGTTTACTTGTCTATGTTGTGATAATGCACCTGACCAAATTTCTCCAGTTGGAGATAATAAAGTTATTCTTATCTTATCTTATCTTATCTTATCTTCTTTCACCAGCTATCACCTCGGCTCAGAGTCTTTTCTTCTGTCTTTGATTTTACGTCTTTATACTTTGAGTGATTGTAGAGTTTTGCTGCTTTTTTTTTCTTCTTTTAAATGCCCATCTCCTACTTTGGTTGCTACCGTGAAAGACTTTTGCAGAAGCTTAGCACTCTTTTTCGGGGTGTTTATTTTCATGTGGTTGATGTTGATGATGGTGATGATGATGATGATGATATGGATAACACCTATCATCGGTCGGAGACCAAGCTAAAAGCGCTTTACAAACACGGAGTCATTTGCACAACAGGCTGCCCACCTGGGTAGAGCCAACTGACAGCTGCCATAAGGCGCTCATCATTCGTTTCCTGTGACATTCAGTCAGATTTAGAGTCACGCACACACACACACACACACACACACACACACACACACACACACACACACACACACACACACTCACTCACTCACTCACTCACTCACTCACGCTTTTTCAAACATGTGGTTGAGTTTTATCTTGGCCCTATTTCATGAAACTAAATTGGCCCCTTTATTTTTTTTTTTATTCTGTTAATTCAACCTTTTGCCTTCCACTCAACTTTCGTTTTGTCATAACTTTTTCTTTTTTTTTTAACTCACTCAGTACGGCCAGTCCTCTCTTCTCCTCTACACAGACCTCTCGGATGTCCAGTGGGTGTCTGAATGACCCAACCTTTAGCTTCCGTCGTCAGAATTGTGGTATTCTTTGTCAACATTCACCTCTTCAGTGTAAGAGCCTTCCGCTTGTAATATTTTGATGGTGGTAATTGGGGAGAAACGCTGTTAACGTCGTCTCTTTCGCCGTTCGTATGGAAAGAGTTAATGTATCCCCCTATATATGTGTTTATTTTGTTTATTTATTCTATTTTAATTTAGTTACTATCTTATACAAATATAATTACGGCAAGCTGCCAGTGCATTGTGGTTTTGTTGTGAAGTTATATGGCATCTGCTCTTTTTCTCTGTTTTTGAGATGTCTTGTGGCGTATACTGGTCAGTTCGCACGTTTTGACACCTCCATGAAGCTCAAATTGAAACCATCGCTTGGCTAGAATTAAAGAGGACCTCCGATGAAGATGGGTGTCTTTTTTTTTTTTTTGCGAGAGGAATGAGGGTGGGGGCGTGAGGGTGGGGAGGGGGTGGCGGGGAAGAGGGGTGTCATTTTTGTTTGGTGACTGAGTTTTATTTTGGGCCCCTGTTATGAACCTTCTACTGCGTCCAGGTGAAGCCATAATTCCCCTTCGCAGCACCCTCTCTCTCTCTCTCTCTCTCTCTCTATATATATATATATATATATATATATATATATATATGTATGTATGTATATATTATACATATATATATATATATATATATATATATACATATTTATTCATCTACTTGTCACACACACACACACACACACACACACACACACACACACACACACACACACACACACACACACACACACACACACACACACACACACACACAAACACACTTGGTATACCCTGGCTGAAAAGTCTCAGAGATGGAAACCGGCAGCTGCTGAGAATGGCTGGCACCGACAAAAAAAAAAAACATTGCTTCATTTGTCTTCTCCTGATCCATGTTTGGCAGAGACAGGGAGGAATGGTCCTCGGCTCATGGACCCTTGGTTCTGTTGACTCAAACAACCTAGTGTAGTTTTCTTTGTGTTTTTTTTCTTTTTCTGCTATGAATTGTCTGTTCTGTTGTTTTAGTTAATATTATTTGCCGCCTTGAGACTCCTCCACCTCTGCAGACTGGTCCTGTTGTTCCCCCACCTTCTTAACTTTGCCCCAGTTATTGAAGCTGTGTACTTTCAGTTTTGTTTTTTGTTGTTGTTTTTTTGTTTTTGTTTTTTGTGGTCCGTACTATAACGATCCCAGCTTGCAGACGGTGCTGTTTTGGGGTTGTTGTTTTTTGATTAAGCAGACAACTTTCCTATTGAAATGTCTTGTCTCTCCATCACCCCAAACCACAACCACCTTCATTAGAGATGGTGCTGTTTTTTGGGGGGGGTTTGTTTGTTTGTTTGTTTTATTAAGCAGACAGTTTTCCCATTGAAATGTCTTGTCTCTCCATCGTCCCAAACCACAACCACCTTCTTCCATTCCTACCCAAACTTTCCTCTTTCATAGTTGAAACCTTTCCGCCCCCCACCCCACGCCCTCTCTCCCGCTTCCTCTTATAATAGAGGACTGTGACGAATGGAAATCTCTCTATGTCTGTCTGTCTCTGTCTCTGTCTCTTTGTTGTTCCCTCTCTCTCTCTCTCTCTCTCTCTCTCTCTCTCTCTCTCTATCTGTCTGTCTGTCTAGCTTATCTACATTTATTATACTCTCTCTCTCTCTCTCTCTCTCTCTCTCTCTCTATATATATATATATATATATATATATATATATATATATATATATATATATATTACTGGAAGGGTATTGTTGTCTCTTTTCTTTTTTTCTTTTCTTTTTCTTTTTTTCTTAAGTTCCAAGGAAATGTCTATGGTGTTTTAAAAAAAATGATAAGAAATGACATTTTTTTAAGGACGAAACAAGTTCGATTTCTTTCTAGCCCACATACTCATTGTCGCTAGTTCCCTGCCTCTTTCCCTCTGTTCCGTTCATTACGCCTTTTTTTTTTTTTTTTTTTTTTTTTACCTCGTTCGTTTGGTTTTCGTGGGTATAAATTTCATATACATGATAATTATCATCATTGGTATTATCGTTTTATTGATTATGGCACTCACTCCTGACATAATCATTCCTTTGATAGCCTCTTGCAGTCGGCTGGTTTACACACTATCAAACAAACTGACATCCAGTTGGCGTTGTCAAAACATGGATACATGAAATAAGATATAATATAAACTGTCCGGCAAATTTTCGACTTGGAAGCGTTTGTTTTCTTTAGGCTTCATGAATTACATTACTCACTCTCACCTCGCTAATGGAGGGCTGTCTCTTTGATCTGTGCCGATGAAAAAAAATAGCAAACAACTTTTGTCCCAGCCATGTTTGTACTCACTATTATCACCACCATCGTCATCATTATTATCGTTATTCTATTCACTGTCTTTATTTAGCATCCAGCATCTCAGAAAAGACATCCAACATCTAAGGACCAGTCATACATCCATCCATCGTCTTTATTTCACATGGCACGTGCTATCACAGTCTTTATTTAGCATTTATTTATCATCATCATCATCATCATCATCATCATCATCATCATCATGTGGAGTGGAGTGATGGCCTAGAGGTAACGCGTCCGCCTAGGAAGCGAGAGAATCTGAGCGCACTGGTTCGAATCACGGCTCAGTCGCCAGTATTTTCTCCCCCTCCACTAGACCTTCATTGGTGTTCTGAACGCTAGCCATTCGGATGAGACGATAAACCGAGGTCCCGTGAGCAGCATGCACTTAGCGCACGTGAAAGAACCCACGGCAACAAAAGGGTTGTCCCTGGCAAAATTCTGTAGAAAATTTCACTACGATAAGAAAACAATTTTTTTTTTTTTAAACATCATGCAGGAAAAAAAAAAGGTGGCTCTCTCAGTGTAGCGATGCGCTCTCCCTGGGGAGAGCAGCCCGAATTTCACACAGAGAAATCTGTTGTGACAAAAAGAGTTATACTTGATACTTAGTCATCATCACGATTAGTAGTAGTAGTAATAATAATAATAATAATAATGGATACTTATATAGCACACTATCCAGAAATCTGCTCTAGGTGCTTTACAAAAACGCTTTGTTAACATAAAACATTACATCTATGTTACATACACACACCAAAACATGACTACACACACACACACACACACACACACACACACACACACACACACACACACACACTGCGTACATACATTTT
>NC_134894.1:55035129-55057629 GCF_041734735.1 Babylonia areolata | reverse complement strand
TTGGCGGACGCGCTACCTCAAGGCCAGCACTCTACTTGAGGAAGAGTTGATAAGTTGGTTTCTGCTTTCTGTGTCGAGTATAAGAAGCAAAGAAGCAAAGAGAGCCATGGAAGGAAAAACAAGAAAAGCAGAATACTAAATATAAAGAAAGGGTTGGCCAGAAAGCATTAACCCCTTAACTGCTGAACTTTTGTCAAATGTGATCGGTCAGGCATGAGTGTGCAGTGCAGTTACTTCTTTTCGTGTACTTATTAAAGGTGTAGTTGATTTCAGCTGAATACAGTCTTAGAGAGGAAGACGTTCAGATAATAATATTTTGAAAAAAACCCGGTAACTGACATCGTGACTTCAAATAAAGAACAGTAACTGACATCCTGACCTCAAATAAGGAACGGTAACTGACATTCTGACCTCAAATAAGGAACGGTAACTGACATCCTGACCTCAAATAAAGAACAGTAACTGACATCCTGACCTCAAATAAAGAACGGTAACTGACATCCTGACCTCAAATAAAGAACGGTAACTGACATCCTTACCTCAAATAAAGAACAGTAACTGACATCCTGACCTCAAATAAAGAACGGTAACTGACATCCTGACCTCAAATAAAAAACAGTAACTGGCATCCAGACCTCAAATAAAGAACGGTAACTGACATCCTGATCTCAAATAAAGAACGGTAACTGACATCCTGACCTCAAATAAAAAACAGTAGCTGACATCCTGACCTCAAATAAAGAACGGTAACTGACATCCTGACCTCAAATACAGAACAGTAACTGACATCCAGACCTCAAATAAAGAACGGTAACTGACATCCTGACCTCAAATAAAGAACAGTAACTGACATCCTGACCTCAAATAAGGAACGGTAATTGACATCCTGACCTCAAATAAAGAACGGTAACTGACATCCTGACCTCAAATAAAGAACAGTAACTGACATCCTGACCTCAAATAAAGAACGGTAACTGACATCCTGACCTCAAATAAAGAACGGTAACTGACATCTGGACCTCATTTTAATAAAGAACAGTAACTGACATCCAGACCTCAAATAAAGAACGGTAACTGACATTCTGACCTCATTTTGATAAAGAACAGTAACTGACATCCTGACCTCAAATAAGGAACGTTAACTGACATCCTGACATGTAAATACGAGTTGTCTTTAATATCAGTGAGGTGACAGCCACTGTCCTAAAAAATACATGGATAGCGCATGCTTTCTTTGAGCCCCTTTTCTAACTGAAGACAGCGGAAGTGTTCGAACAGCCATTTTGCTGCGAAGCGGTGACTTCATGTGTGTAGCCGAGCGCTCAGCTTTCTTTACGGCAAACTTTCACTTGCTCGCGGCGTTAGTTGAGCTGGCATTCCTGTGTGTGTCTCCACTGCAGGTTTGTGCCACGTGTCACTGCACTGTTTTCATGTAATAACTTTGGTAGATAAACCATTGGCAGATTTTGATCAGGACACAACATTTGGCATGTCGTGGGGGCAAGCATAACACGATTTCATCGAAGATATACGATTACAGTTCAGAAACTACCACCAGTTACGAGAAACACTATGGCGTCCAGTTAGCTTCAGCTTTCCTGGCCAGTGAGCTATCCATTTGTTTTTAGACAATGGGTGACAGCCCCGTCACTGAGTAGGATACTTAAATAGTAGTATATATTTGTCAGCAGCAGTCAAGGAGCTACCGAAGAACAGAAACAGAAGCTTTCTCGTATCCCACACCACCATTAAACCAAACTTCAGAAAATCCATAGATATCTAAACATCGATTTATTGATGATGCCCGATATCTTAGATGAGTATTAATTTGGGCAGTGGGTCATCTTGTGTAATATAAACTTGTTTTGGAATTCTCGTTATGGGCATCGGCTGCAGTTCGAACCAGTATGGCAATGCGCTAATGCAGCTGTCAATGTACAGAGGATACCTACCTGTATCACCGTGTAACATGAGAGAGAGAGAGAGAGAGAGAGAGAGAGAGAGTTTTGGCCAAGGAAGATAAAACAACAACTAAGGAAGCTAAAAATATCTAGAGACAAGATCAAAGGCAAACCAAAGCTTGTCACCGACCCGACATTGTCAGGTCTTCTGATTGTGTTTTTTTGTGTGCGGGTTTTATGGGGGGGGGGGGGGGTTCCCAGTGTGCAAGTGTCAGGTTGGGAAGGGTGCTGGTGGCATGAAGAGCTGCATTATTAAATGAGGGCAGTCTGAGAGGCCCGGTGTCTCTGATGGATGGGAAAGGTCGATAGGTCTGTGATTGCGATGGGAGTGTGAAGAGTCAAGTCGAGTCAAGTCTGCTGCATTTAATTCTCACCGTCTGTCCTCTCTTGTCTCTGCCTCTGTCTCCGTCTCAGTGTGTGTGTGTGTGTGTGTGTGTGTGTGTGTCTGTGTGTGTCTGTGTCAGTGTCTGTGTCTGTTCGTGTGTGTGTGTGTTGTGAGTCTGTGTGTGTGAGTGTGAGAGAGAGAGAGAGAGAGAGAGAGAGAGAGAGAGAGCCTACATCTCAGTCTCTTTGTAAGTCTCTCCGTTTCTATCTCCCTCTCTCTCTCTTCCTGTATCTGTCTGTCTATCTGTATATATCTGCCTGTCTGTCTGTTCACATTTATGGATGATATGCACGGGGGTAATTTCATTGCCGCAAATGCAAGTCACATTAGAAGTATATTTTGTTTTTATGGTATCCAGTCGTAGTCTGCATATCAGACTGGTGAGCCCTCTGCTACTGTGATGTCCTTCTGTTTTAAAAGAAAACATGCGATCAGTTTTGCGCAAGCTATTGTCAGTATTTTCTCTGTCCGGGTCAGACTCCTATTTTTGTTTATTGACATGTTTCCAGCAAGTTTTCTCCAGTAGAGAATAACCTTCTTGGAATGAATATGGAATACGAATGGTGTGTGTGTGTGTGTGTGTGTGTGTGTGTGTGTGTGTGTGTGTGTTTTCCCCCCAACACATGACGACGACGATTAATGACACAACGATCAATGATGACAACAACCGATGAAGATGAAGACGACGACACTGACGACGATGATAGTGACGGTGATGATGATCATCATCATCATGATGACGACGACGACGCTGATGTCTTGCCGTGCTGCCCGTGTGCAGCAGCAGCCAGCCCACGGACCGAGTCAACAAGTACCTGGCCCAGGCCCTGGTGGCCCGCAGCATTGAGCGCGAGAAGAGCAACCACGTCAACTTCCTCACGCTGCGCTTCAAGGGCGACACCAAGGAGAAGGAGGTAGGGGGAGGGGGGAGGTGTCGCGCGCGCGTGTGTGTGTGTGTGTGTGTGTGTGTGTGTGTGTGGAGAGAGAGAGAGTGCGTGGGAGTGTGTGTGGGTGTGGGAGGAGTGGTAGGGGTTATGGATGGGTGTAGTGTGTATGTGTATAGTGTGTGTGTGTGTGAGGGGGAGGGAGAGGTTTAGGACGTGTGTGTGAGTGGGTGGGTGGTGTGGTGTGGTGGTGTGTGTGTGTGTGTGTGTGTGTGTGTGTGTGTGTGTGTGAGCAACCACGTCAACTTCCTCACCCTGCGCTTCAAGGTAGGGGTGTGGGTGTGTGTGTGGGTGTGGGTGGGTAGGTGAGTGTGTGGTGGGAGGGGGTTATGTGGTTTAGGGTGGGTGTGGAGAGGGGAGGTGGGGGTTGTGGTTGGTTGAGTGTGTGTGTGTAGTGGGTGTGGTTATGGGTATGGGTGCGTGTGTGCACAGTGTGATGTGTGTTTGCGTGCGAGAAAATACCACTCATAGAATCTTCCACACGAATATCTATTGCACAAAACAAAAGGCTAGAAACACTTCGTTAGAAATTCGGAATTCATCTGTGTCTATCTGTCTGTCTCTATGTATCACTCACTCTGTGTCTGTCTCTGTCTCTGTCTCTCTGTCGCTCTGTCTCTGTCTCTCTCTCACTCTCTCTCTTTCACCCCCCCACCCCCTCTTTCTCACCACCACCACCACCACTAACACATTGCCACACTACACCAGCCGTACAATAATCTCAAAAATCCTGCTCATCTTCGTCATCATTTACTAAATTAATTCATCGAGGATTCTCTAACGAAAGCAAGACTGTGCAGTATTCGATGACTCTCTAACAGCAAGACTATGTGTGCATTATTCGATGACTCTCTAACAGCAAGACTATGTGTGCATTATTCGATGACTCTCTAACTAGGAAGACTATGTGTGCCTTATTCAATGACTCTCTAACAGGAAGACTATGTGTGCATTATTCGATGACTCTCTAACAGCAAGACTATGTGTGCATTATTCGATGACTCTCTAACAGCAAGACTATGTGTGCATTATTCAATGACTCTCTAACAGGAAGACTATGTGTGCATTATTCGATGACTCTCTAACAGGAAGACTATGTGTGCATTATTCGATGACTCTCTAACAGCAAGACTATGTGTGCATTATTCGATGACTCTCTAACAGCAAGACTATGTGTGCATTATTCGATGACTCTCTAACACGAAGACTATGTGTGCATTATTCGATTACTCTCTAACAGGAAGACTATGTGTGCATTATTCGATGACTCTCTAACAGGAAGACTATGTGTGCATTATTCGATGACTCTCTAACAGGAAGACTATGTGTGCATTATTCGATGACTCTCTAACAGCAAGAGTATGTGTGCATTGTTCGATGACTCTCTAACAGCAAGATTATGTGTGCATTATTCGATGACTCTCTAACAGCAAGACTGTGTATGCATTGTTCGATGACTCTCTAACAGCAAGACTGTGTGTGCATTATTCGATGACTCTCTAACAGCAAGACTATGTGTGCATTATTCAATGACTATCTAACAGCAATACTGTGTGTGCATTATTCGATGACTCTCTAACAGCAAGACTGTCTGCCTTATTCGATGACTCTCTAACATGAAGACTATGTGTGCATTATTCGATGACTCTCTAACAGCAAGACTATGTGTGCATTATTCGATGACTCTCTAACAGCAAGACTATGTGTGCCTTACTCGATGACTCTCTAACTAGGAAGACTATGTGTGCATTATTCGATGACTCTCTAACAGCAAGAGTATGTGTGCATTATTCGATGACTCTCTAACAGCAAGACTATGTGTGCATTGTTCGATGACTCTCTAACAGCAAGACTATGTGTGCATTATTCGATGACTCTCTAACAGCAAGACTATGTGTGCATTGTTCGATGACTCTCTAACAGCAAGACTATGTGTGCATTATTCGATGACTCTCTAACAGCAAGACTATGTGTGCCTTACTCGATGACTCTCTAACAGCAAGACTATGTGTGCATTATTCGATGACTCTCTAACAGCAAGGCTGTGTGTGCATTATTCGATGACTCTCTGACTGCAAGACTATGTGTGCCTTATTCGATGACTCTCTAACAGCAAGACTATGTGTGCATTATTTGATGACTCTCTAACAGCAAGACTATGTGTGCATTATTCGATGACTCTCTAACAGCAAGACTATGTGTGCGCTGTTCGAATACTCTCTAACAGGAAGACTATGTGTGCATTATTCGATGACTCTCTAACAGCAAGACTATGTGTGCCTTACTCGATGACTCTCTAACAGCAAGACTATGTGTGCATTATTCGATGACTCTCTAACAGCAAGAGTATGTGTGCATTGTTCGATGACTCTCTAACAGCAAGACTATGTGTGCCTTACTCGATGACTCTCTAACTAGGAAGACTATGTGTGCATTATTCGATGACTCTCTAACAGCACGACTATGTGTGCATTGTTCGATGACTGTTCTAACAGGAAGACTATGTGTGCATTGTTCGATGACTCTCTAACAGCAAGACTATGTGTGCCTTACTCGATGACTCTCTAACTAGGAAGACTATGTGTGCATTATTCGATGACTCTCTAACAGCAAGACTATGTGTGCCTTACTCGATGACTCTCTATCTAGGAAGACTATGTGTGCATTGTTCGATGACTCTCTAACAGCAAGACTATGTGTGCATTATTCGATGACTCTCTAACAGCAAGACTATGTGTGCGCTGTTCGAATACTCTCTAACAGCAAGACTATGTGTGCATTATTCGATGACTCTCTAACAGCAAGACTATGTGTGCCTTACTCGATGACTCTCTAACTAGGAAGACTGTGTGTGCCTTACTCGATGACTCTCTAACAGCAAGACTATGTGTGCATTATTCAATGACTCTCTGACAGCAAGACTATGTGTGCATTGTTCGATGACTCTCTGACAGCAAGACTATGTGTGCATTGTTCGATGACTCTCTGACAGCAAGACTGTGTGTGCCATCATGTCCCACAGTACCAGGAGGCTGCCGACTTTGCCTTCAGCGGCAGTCTGATCTGTGTCCTGCTTCTGCACATCTGTACGGCCTGTCTTCAGGCTGTCGTTCTGCCCAGGTCAGTCCTCCTCCGCCCCTTCGTTTCTGCTGTACTATGCCGCACGTGCACACACACACACACACACAAACGCACGCACGCACGCGCACACACACACACACACACAAGCACACACACACACATCCACGCACGCATACTAACCCCACCCCCACCCCACCCCCACGCACACATGCATTGACAATCACGCGTGCATGTACACATACGTCTTTACTCAAGCACACATATTATGTACATGAACAGACACGCACACAAACACTTTTTTTTTTTTACACGCACGCATCCACACATACACACACGTGCGTACGTGTATACTTTATTTGAAATAATGAACGGGTTGGGGGTTTTTCAACACCTTTAAGGGCACGAAAAGATTGTTGTTTTTTGTTCGGGAACAACAGTTAGAAATAAGAAGTATTAGTTGACAACGACACCAAGGCCCAAGGCAAACAAAACTTGAAGGATTTTCTAAGGGATTAGTGATTTCATATCTTTCTCTTCGACGAGCTGAAGACACCACTAGACGAAAAGGTAAGCATTGTTTAAAATTTGTAAATCTTTTCACAGGAACAGGGGGGGCGGGGGTAGGGGGGAGGTTGGAGGGGGGAGGAGAGGGTGTGTGTGTGGGAAGAGGGGGGGGGTTGAAATTAAAATTATTTTGGGGGCTCCATCACGTACGCCAGATTCACCACGCACCATCCATCTGTTGCAGACTCGTTGCATTTTTTAGCACAATATTTCCTCCAACGCGGATAGCAAGGCATTCGTCTATTTCAGCTGATGATAAATAGAGGCTGCATCTTAATTAAAGTCTTAGGAGGGGACACATATAGAAATATAATTTCCGGCGCCAGAAATATTATATTGTTTTGCCTTATTCAGAATCGAATTCGAATACATTATTTTTTGGGTGGAAAAGGGGGCAAAAACAAGTAACAAAATATATTATTGTTCAGCATTCTTCTGTGTGTGTGTGTGTGTGTGTGTGTGTCTGTCTGTGTCTGTGTCTGTGTCTGTGTCTCTGTCTCTCTCTCTGTCTCTCTCTCTGTCTCTGTCTCTCTCTATCTTTGTCTCTCTGTCTCTCTCTCTGTGTCTCTCTCTCTCTCCCTCTCTCTCTCTTTCCTCACTGACAGAGAAAGTAAGTGGACAAAGCATGCATAAGTGTGTGTGTGTGCCTTTCTCTTTGTGGACGTGAGTGCAATGCGATGTACAAAGGGAAACCGAAAGAATGCAGAATGTGATGCACTAAATTAGTGTGATATGTATACAGGGAAACATATAGGGAGGCAGAATGTGATGTACAAAGGTGTGATGTACAGAGGAAAACATAAAGGGAGGCAGAATGTGATGTACAAAGGTGTGATGTACAGAGGAAAACATAAAAAGGGGAGTGGGGGCAGAATGTGATGTAGAAAGGAAAACATAAATGGAGACATAATGTGATGTACAAAGGTGTGATGTACACAAAGAAATACATGAAGGGATGAAGAATGTGATGTACAAAGGTGTGATGTACAAAGGAAAACATAAAGGGAGCCAGAATAATGTACAACGGTGTGATGTACAACGGGAAACATAAAGCGATGAAGAATGCGACGTACAAAAGTGTGATGTACAAAAGCGGTGATGTACAAAAGTTAAGTGTGATGTACAAAAGCAGTGATGTACAAAAGTCAAGTGTGATGTACAAAAGCGGTGATGTACAAAAGTTAAGTGTGATGTACAAAAGTGGTGATGTACAAAAGTTAAGTGTGATGTACAAAAGCAGTGATGTACAAAAGTCAAGTGTGATGTACAAAAGCGGTGATGTACAAAGGGAAACACATGACTGTTCAGGACCCTGCTGCTGCTGATGCTGTTCCTGGCGGGCTTCACCTGGATCGCCATCGTCCTCATCCTCATCCTCAGCGTCAAGATCAAGGTCAGTGTGCTCCTCATCCTCATCCTCATCCTCAGCGTCAAGATCAAAGTCAGTGTGCTCCTCATCATCATCCTCATCCTCATTCTCATGCTCAGCGTCAGCGTCAAGATCATGGTGAGTGTGCTCCTCATCCTCAGCGTCAAGATCAAGGGCAGTGTGTTCCTCATACTCATCCTCATCCTCAGCGTCAAGATCATGGTGAGTGTGCTCCTAATCTTCATCCTCATCCTCAGCGTCAAGATCAAGGTCAGTGTGTTCCTCATCCTCATCCTCATCCTCAGCGTCAGCGTCAAGATCAAGGTCAGTGTGCTCCTCATCCTCAGCGTCAAGATCAAGGTCAGTGTGCTCCTCATCCTCAGCGTCAAGATCAAGGTCAGTGTGTTCCTCATCCTCATCCTCAGCGTCAGCGTCAAGATCAAGGTCAGTGCGCTCCTCATCCTCAGCGTCAAGATCAAGGTCAGTGTGTTCCTCATCCTCAGCGTCAGCGTCAAGATCAAGGTCAGTGTGCTCCTCATCCTCAGCGTCAAGATCAAGGTCAGTGTGCTCCTCATCCTCATTACAATGCTCAGCGTCAGCGTCAAGATCAAGGTCAGTGTGCTCGTCATCCTCATCTTCATCGTCAAGATCAAGGTCGGTGTGTTCCTCAACCTCATCCTCATCGTCAAGATCAAGGTCAGTATGCTCGTCATCCTCATCTTCATCGTCAAGATCAAGGTCGGTGTGTTCCTCATCCTCATCCTCACACACAGCGTCAAGATCAAGGTCGGTGTGCTCCTCATCCTCATCGTCAAGATCAAGGTCGGTGTGCTCCTCATCCCCATCCTCATCGTCAAGATCAAGGTCGGTGTGTTCCTCATCCTCATCCTCATCCTCATACTCAGCGTCAAGATCAAGGTCAGTGTGCTGTACCCTTTCCTCGCCTCGCCTTCTTCTTCCACTTGACAACCAACACCAGCATGCTGATGTACAATTGTCGTTTCTTGGGAAGTCGCTGTTGGTGCGCAATTTAAACTGAGCCGCCGGGGGATGTGCTGTTTGTTGAGAAGGGGGGGGTGCGCAGTCCACTGGTGTGTTGTTCGCGTCTCCAGCTAGGCCTGCCCAGCTACCGTAGTGGTCCCCGGGAATACACCCGACCGGCTTAGCACTGGTCCTTTCTCTTTCTTTCGCTCTTTCTTTCCTTGACCCTTTCACCGCCAAGGTCCGCATTTATGCACAGGCGTGGTAGAGGACCCATGTCACTGAAAGGTGACCATTCATTGGTCGGTTAATCCATGAACCTACTGCTCTTAATGTTTGGTGGTAGGATAGGCCATGTTTTCTATACATCGAAGGGGGAATCCCCAGCTTTTCTTAGCCACTGTCTTTTCTGTGTTTACACCACAAGGAAATTTTGTACTCTAAATTGACTGGCGGTGAAAGGGTTAAGCTCTTTCTTATCTGCCGGGTTTTGTTTTTTTTCCTTATTATTATGAATCCCATTCTTGTTGTACCTGTTCTCACTTTGTTTTTCTTTCTTTCGTTCTATTATTTTTCTTAATCTGATTCATTATCTTTTCCTTTCCTTTTTCATCTGTCTTTTTTTTTTTTCTTTCGCTTTGTTTGGTTGCTCACGTAAGTAATCACAATATTTCAGTGTCTATCCTTGTTCGTTCTTTAGTTTAACGTCTTTTCACTGTAAGTGATATTAGACGAGGGAAGGAAAAAAATCGAGTGGGAGGAGTGGGAGGGGGGGGGGGATTACTGTGTACGCGTACGAGTAAGTGAAAGTGTGTGTGTGTGTGTGTGTGTGTGTGTGTGTGTGTGAAAATTATTGATTTAAGTTTTGTTGTTTAAAAAATAAAACAAAAAATATATAACAATATAACATATTTCTAATGAAAAACTAACAACTATCCGTGTGTGTGTGTGTGTGTGTCTGTGTGTCTGTGTGTGTGTCTGTGTGTGTCTGTGTCTGTGTTTCTGTGTGTGTGTGTGTGTGTGTGTGTGTGTGTGTGCCTGTGTCTGTGTTTGTGTCTGTGTGTGTGTGTCTGTGTGTCTATGTGTGTCTGTGTCTGTGTCTGTGTGTGTGTGTGTGTGTGTGTGTGTGTGTGTGTGTCTGTGTGTGTCTGTGTGTGTCTGTGTCAGTGTTTGTGTCTGTGTGTGTGTGTGTGTGTCTGTGTGTGCGTCTGTGTGTGTCTGTGTGTGTGTGTGTGTGTGTGTGTGTGTGTGTGTGTGTGTGTGTGTGTGTGTGTGTGTGTGTGTGGTGTGCAATGAGAGAGATCAGACAGAACACGGTTATTATTAGGGTTGGCATTTTTCTCAGGAAACTGGCAGGAAGCAAAGCATCGATTTAGATATTGATATGGCCTTTCCAGACATTTCTATCAAAATGGGCACAACAGCGAAATAGGCCACACTGTTTGCTGCAAATGTTTCAACCATAAAGTTACAGTCAAACAACTAGAGGTTTCTTTTGTATCACTGACACTTTGAATACACTACTGTGCACGCTGAAAAATTTCTATGATATAAAAAAGAGAGAGAGAGAGAGAGAAAAAAAAAACTGAAAAAATAGAATGATATTTTCATCAATGTGTAAGTCAGTTTTTTGCGCTTTCATTTTGAAGCCGTCTGAGAGATGAGAGATCTTTTTTTTCAGATTTTGTTCATTTTATTTGATTTAATTCAGAACTTATAAATCCTGATCGTAAAAAAATTAAAGGAGAAGACAAAAGAGAGAGAGAGAGAGAGAGAGAAGAAAAAACACAAAATGAAGCATCCTTCGCTTCAGCATCCCAGCATTTTCACATCAACTACCGTAAACGAAAATCATCGATATAATCATTTTCCTCTGGTTAAAACAGAACTGAACACACGGCACCTCTGGCATCGGGAGTTTACACGTTCCGAACTCTCATACCGGAGTTATGGCTGTAATCGATATGGGCTTGTAGAAAAATAATACAATGTGTTGTTTGGGAGAAAGTCATGGAACGTTAATCTTAAACGCCCGAGGCTAAATAAATAGCTCGGGAGAAAAAATAATACAATGTGCTGTTTGGGAGAAAGTCATGGAACGTTAATCTTGAACGCCCGAGGCTAAATAAATAGCTCGACCGCAGTGTGCAAGGTTAAAAACAACAACAACAACAAAAAACAAACAAAAACAAACAAACAAAAGTGTCAATAGAATTTAGCAAGCTGAATTCATGCAGATAATGTTGCGCAGATTTGGTTTTTTTTTGTTGTTTTTCAAACTTGTAGTTTACCCACAGAAACAAAACCATCTTCATTGGATGGTAACTGTAAAATAAAAATAAAGAAAATTAAAAAAATTAAGATTATTTTGTGGTTACCAAATGTAACATTACATGCAGGAATTTTTCAGTGGAAGATTTGACCTATTTAGTCAAGCTTTTATCTTCATCGGTCAGTGATTATGTGTTTTGCTTTTTTTTTTAGTTTTGTTACTCCCACACACTTCATCGACTGGTACTTTCAGTTTGACAATGGATCTATGAACACGCTCTCATTTTTGTTGATTTTCCAAAGTGTTTACCTTTACATCAATTTTGTCTTCGATGACAATCAATGTCAACTAAACAGTGACTATTGAAATGACAGAAGAAGAAGAAACAAAAGTAATAAAAAAGATATTGATGGCGCTGTACTGTGCAGTCGTGCTCTCTCCAGCCCCAATTTCATACACAGAAATATGTCGTAAGGTAACACAACGCAACACGACACAACACAACAAAGACAACACACAACACAGCACGACATCACACAGCAAACACACAACACACGACACAGCGCAACACGACACAACACAGCACGACACAACGCAACGCAACACAACACAACAAAGACAACACACAACACAGCAAACACGCAACACAGCGCGACACAACACAGCAAACACACAACACAGCACGACACAACACAACACAACAAAGACAACACACAACACAGCACAACACAACACAACACATCAAACACACAACACACAACACAGCACGACACAACACAACACAGCAAACACACAACACACAACACAGCACGACACAACACAACACAGCAAACACACAACACACAACACAGCACGACACAACACAACACATCAAACACACAACACAGCACGACACAACACAACACAACACAGCAAACACACAACACAGCACAGCACAACGCAACACAGCAAACACACAACACAGCACAGCACAACGCAACACAGCAAACACACAACACAGCACAGCACAACGCAACACAGCAAACACACAACACAGCACAGCACAACGCAACACAGCAAACACACACCACACAACACAGCACGACACAACACAACACAGCAAACATACAACACAGCACGACACAACACAACACAACACAGCAAACACACAACACAGCACAGCACAACGCAACACAGCAAACACAACGCAACACAGCAAACACACAACACACAACACAGCACGACACAACACAACACAGCAAATACACAACACAGCACAGCACAACGCAACACATCAAACACACAACACACAGCACAGCACGACACAACGCAACACAGCAAACACACACCACACAACACAGCACGACACAACACAACACAGCAAACATACAACACAGCACGACACAACGCAACACAGTTTCAGTTTCACTTTCTCAAGGAGGCGTCACTGCGTTCGGACAAATCCATACACGCTACACCACATCTGTTGAGCAGATGCTTGACCAGCAGCATAACCCAACGCGCTTAGTCAGGCCTTGAGTGCATGCTTACATATTTGTGTACCTATGAAAGTGGATTTCATTTTACGTAATTTCGCCAGAGGACAACACTCTCGTTGCCATGGGTTCTTTTTCAGTGCGCCAAGTGCATGCTGCACACGGGACCTCGGTTTATCGTCTCATCCGAAAGACTAGACGCTCAGTTTGATTTTCCAGTCAAACTTAGGAGAAAGGGCGAGAGCGGGATTCGAACCCACACCCTCACGGACTCTCTGTATTGGCAGCTGAGCGTCTTAACCATTCTGCCACCTTCCTCCACCACGCAACACAACACAACAGATGTGGTGTAGCCAAAACGGATCAGTCACGGGGGGGGGGGGGACGTGGGGGGTGCGGGGGGGTTCCGGATCTCCCTGGTAAATAGATGTTCAGACCTGCTAGTTTTTGTGTTTGTTTTTTTTACGAGCCTTTGTCAAGTGGTCCGCATGAAAATGACCGAAGCATGGGCCAGCGGGCAGTGTCGGCTTGTTAGCCTTGACCAGCAGCCAGACCTGGAGAAGCTAAACTGTTGACTGAAGACTTGGAGAGTTAGGTACTCTGGACAGCCACAGTGGACGTGGTGATGACACTGGGTCTGTGGACGTTCTAGCATGCCCGCAACCGTGAACAGATGGTGCCATTGCCTTGTAGGAAAAAGAAAAGGAAACAAAAAACGATTAATGGGGTACGCTCACCCAAAACATTAATCAAGAACGAAGCTCCTACTCGCGGTTGAATAGCCAGCACTGACATCCCTCCGCGGCAATTCCTTTTCAGACGAAGTGCTCTGTTCTTCTCGGAAACACGCCAGTCAAGGTCGAGTAAGTGACGCTGACCTTTGGATAATCCACGGGTTTCCATGCAACATGCCAAGGCTTCCACCCCCACCCCCACCCCCACCAATCACCCCTCACGCCCCCATCCCCGACGGAGAGGACATCGCCTTTAAAATATTGTTTGTAACAGATGTTAAGCATTGATACAATATGGAAGTTTACATGTACGGGTTTTAACTCTCTCCATACGAACGGCGAAAGAGACGACGTTAACGGCGTTTCTCCACAATTACCACCATCAAAATATTACAAGCGGAAGGCTCTTACACTGAAGAGGTGAATGTTGACAAAGAATACCACAATTCTAACGACGGAAGCTAAAGGTTGGATCGTTGAGACACCCACTGGACATCCGAGGGGTCTGTGTAGAGGAGAAGAGAGGACTGGCCGTACTGATTGAGTTAAGTCCAGCTCAGGTAGCGTAGAGTTTCCTGGGAAGCTAAGGGTCGTCTCTGAAAGAGCTAGGCATCATTGTGTTCCATTGGTCTGTTACTACTGCTATTGGAATTTAGAAGACACAAAAGAAACTAGAAAATGATATCTGAAAATATCGGAGAAGCTGCTGGTAAAAATTGCCTAATTGATGCAACTAACATCGGATATGTGCTTTCGGATATTATATAGATTTTTTGCATCTTTCTTTTCTTTTGTTTTAAACAGATCAGGAGATTTGTTAGATGTAAATTAGCATTCCTTTCTTTATATTTTTTTATTTCTTTCTTTTCAATTTTTTCTTCTTCTGCAAAATGTGAATTGAGCCACGAAGGCTTACTGTATTGTTAAAGATATTTTTATGTATTTTGACTTTCGTGTTTTCTCTCCTTAATTTTCCCCCATATTCTGTGAATTGCATTTCTTCTGGGTTTGTTTTTTTTTGTTTTTGTTTTTGGGGGTGGGGGGGTGGGGTTCGGTCCTTAAAAGTCTTTGTGCTTGTTTCTCTTCTTTCCCCCTTTTTTATTTCCTTTTTTTGTCTTCTTCAGTCTTGGTCTTAATCCTGAACACGAGTGTGTGTGTGTGTGTGTGTGTGTGTGTGTGTGTGTGTGTGTGTGTGTGTGAGAGAGAGTGTGTGTGTGTGTGTGTGTGTGTGTGTGTGTGTGTGTGTGTGTGTGTGTGTGTCTAACTCACGCAGGACATGATTTCACTTGCAGTGCACGGCTTTCGATATCCGGAAGTCCGGCGGTCTACGGATGTTCGTCATCATCACTACAGTCTTCCTGACCTACATCATGGCGCAGATGAATGTGGTACGTCACATCCACACGTGTCTGATGGTGATGATGATGACGATGTTGATGACGATTTCGCTGACGATGATAATGATGATGATGATGACGACGACAATGGTGATGACGATGATAATGATGATGATGAGTCATGCGTTGTTTGTGATGAAGTCGAAAGCTTCTTCTTCTTCTTCTTCTTCTTCTTCGGATCCTCAGCTTAGCCATATCGTGAGGAGTGTCACTTGCTGATAGACGCCAGAAAGAAACGAATGAGCCCTGTCTGCCAAGCAGAGGGAAAATGGATGTGAACAGATCACTTAGCGAAACAGGGAGCGAAAGGCGTGGGTGATAAGTAAACGAGCTTGTGGGGATAACTAACGAGAATGCCCTGGTTCCATTTTTTTTCCATTCCCGTCTGGTCAAAGTCAACAACAGTTAATCCCCGTCTTATCTTACTAGGCGTTTAAAGAAGAGACAGGAGGAACAGGGTGAGGAGAAAGAAGAGGAGCTGGAAACTGAGGATGAGGAAGAAGGAGAAAAAGCAGAGAAGAAGAATGAAGGAGAAGAAGGAAGAGGAGAACAAGAAGAAGGAGGAGGAGGGACGAAAGGAAGAGGAGAAGATGAAGAAGCAGAAGATAAAGAAGAAGGAAGAACAGGAGGAGGAGAAGAAGAAGATAAAGAAGGAGGAGAAGATGAAGAAGAAGAAGGAAGAACAGGAGGAAGAGGAGAAGAAGAAGAAGAAGGAAGAACAGGAGGAAGAGGAGGAGAAGAAGAAGGAGAAGAAGAAGAAGAAAATAAAGGAGTAGGAGGAGGAGGAGAAGAAGAAGAAGAAGACGGGGTGAAGAAAAAATTGAAACAGGGAAGAGAACAAGAAGAACAACAAGATAACGATTACATTAATAATGACGATGACGGAAAGAGTGAAGGGGATTATGTTGTGTTGACGACAAACGATGAAGACTGTGATGCGATGCATGCCCATTATCTTATTCTGTTACCTGTCCCTATCCATCTACCACTAACCCTTCTGCTCAGCCACACCCTTCCCCGCTCTCTCTCTCTCTCTCTCTCTCTCTCTCTGGGGGTGAGTTCAGGTTCATGTACCAGAGAAGACGTGTTTTTTAGGAGCTCTCCAAACTTTCCATGTTTTTTGTTAATTATTACGTCCTAAGTCATTTTTATTCAGCAAATGATGGATGGTGATGAACTAGAACTACCAGCGGATCAGAAGATGTCAAAATTGTTGGCATTACAAAAGGTTGACATTGAAAAATCGATAAAAGAAATTTTGGATAAAAAGTTTTCAACATTCTCGCTTCAAATCTCGTCCAGCATCGACAGTGCAGTGCGAGAATTGAAAGAAGAAATGCACGTGCTGCGTAAGAAGTCTGATGCATTGGAGCAGGTAGTGAACACTTCGCTGACTGAAACGAACAACACAAAACAGAACCTGTTGAGACTGGAGGATGATATGACAAAACTCACATCGGACTTGGCAGCGAAAGTTGACAGACTGGAGCCATTTTCGCGCAGAGAAAACTTGAAGTTTTTTTAACATTCCTCGTTACAGCAGTTATGAAAGCTATGACGACTGTGTCGCAGCGGTGTTGGAGGTGTTGGATGGTGTGGTGCCTGGCAAAGTGTGGACTCCCGACGACATTGTGCGGGCCCATCGCCTCAGTCGTTACAACGATTCCCGAGGAAGACCCCCGCCAATGATTGTCAAATTTACCAGATGGTCAGATAAAATGTCAGTTCTGACGACAGGAAAGGCGGCCCTGAGGAGAAAGAATATCACGGTTGCTGGGGACTTGACAGATAGACAACGAGAGACAATACAAGAACACAAACGACGAGGCATGCATGCCTACTACAGAGGGAGCCGTCTGGTGGTGGAGGAAGCAAGCAGAAGACGTGGTGACAGCCGCTGGCAGCAGCAGCAAGGTGTGGATGCAAAGGACCAGCGTTCCAGCTACCGCAACACCACGGCACGTAGCAGACAGGGAGAGGACCACTACCGGTGGAGGCAGGATGTCCGGCACGCCACAGTCAACGACTACGATGACGGGTATCCCTACTACAGCGACTTCGGAGACGGTGGTTGGGGTGACGGTCAGGAGTGGTATACCAGCCAGCAGCAGTACCAGGCGTACCCCCACTGGTTGTCGTCAATGCAGGCCTTTCCACCCGTTGCATCAAGGCCCCGCACTGTGACCAGCCTGACGACCTCACAGTATGACAGCACAGCCAGCGGACAGACAGGTGGTTCTCACCAGACAAAGGTACAGTGTGACAATACAGACAGTGGACAGACAGGTGGTTCTCACCAGACACAGGTACAGTGTGACAATACAGACAGTGGACAGACAGGTGGTTCTCACCAGACACAGGTACTGTGTGACAATACAGACAGTGGACAGACAGGTGGTTCTCACCAGACAAAGGTACAGTGTGACAATACAGACAGTGGACAGACAGGTGGTTCTCACCAGACACAGGTACTGTGTGACAATACAGATCATACAAACAGCAGACAAACAATCCTGTCCAAGAAGATTCCAGGTATGACGACACTAACAGACAGAAAGGTACCTTACATACATCTGAACCGTCAGTTAACCCCACAACTGAAACTACAGAGCAGACGACGAGTACTGACACACAGGGTGAAGGACAAGACAAGACGACGATGACGCAACACAGGCAGCACCACATAAGGAGGGAGCCTGCAAAGCTGGCACAGAGAATGACAATTTACAGACTGTACAAGACTCTGACGTGCGTGTACCTAACACTGATGTTTGTGCACACGATGGTGCATATGCAACTGAAGAAGACACACAGTATCGTAAAGATCGCAATACAGACAGTACAGCAGACAGTACAGAAATCAATCACAAAACAAACAGTTCCCGTCCGCAGAATGACTGCGTTGACATGATTTCGGAACAGGGCAACACCACAGATCACAGACAGACAGATGACAGGACAGAATCAGCTGACAAACATAAACATGACCCTGCACTGGTGACACACACTGAAAAACAAACCACCCCACATAGTGACGTCATGACAAACTCTGCAGGCGAAGCGAAGCAGGCATCAGGGACGGCACGCAGAACACGTGCACAGTCCACAAAGACCAGAAGTCATTCTTGCACAAGCGGCACACCCAAACGCCAGTCCACACTACATGAAACCACAGCCAGACACACACACAGGCAAGAGAACAACAAATAGGGATTCGGCCAGGCCTGTGTCGACAGAAATTTAAAATTTGTCACTTATAATATTGAAGGTTTATCACTTGTGTATGATACTGATGTAAGATCTTATCTTTGTACTTTTGATTTCTGTCTTTTGGTTGAAACATTTGCGACAAAGTTCCCATCTCAATTATTTCCTGAGCATGACGTTTTTATTACTCCAGGAGTTCGTTTATCTGAGGGAGTAACTGCGCGTTTATCTGGTGGCCTGACACTGCTTGTGAAAAAGGAACTGTCTAAATATATAGAAAAAATATATGTAGAATATGACAATATTGTTGTTGTGAAAATATCACGCGAACTTTTTGCTTATGACTCGCCAGTCCTTTTGATCGGTTTGTATTTACCGCCCAGTTCATCTGACTACTATCGTGACACTGATATCAATAATGGGGTTGCAATCTTAGAACAATGTATGATGGACCTCACTGAAGCGTACGGTGATTGTCAATTTTTGCTGATGGGAGATTTCAACTCGCGTACAGGAGGAAAGAACATATGCAATGACAGCGTCAACCTTGGTATGGACCCCTTAGATGACGATGATGATGGAGAGACGACACGAACATCCAAGGACAAAGTTTGTAATGATTTTGGAAAGTATTTGTTAAATTTGTGTAAATGCTTTGATTTATGTATACTTAATGGCAGTATTGAAGGTGATGTTGATTTCGGTAACTACACATACATCTCACCGAGTGGATGTAGTGTTGTTGATTACTTTATTGTTTCCCATACCTTGCTAAAATTATGTATACAGTTGAACGTATCACCAAGAATTGAGTCGAAGCACATGCCTGTTGAACTTTATTGCGGAAATGTTACTTTTGAAACCGAGCAAAATGTGACAGCAAATGTTATAAGAATTGAAAAACTGAGATGGGATCCCGAAAAAGTAAACGACTTCCTTGGTAAATTGTCTGAAGCTGAATTCAAGAACAACTTGGAAAAGGCTACAAATCTAATTAACACTGATGTTAATGAAGCAATTAGTTGTGTTAACAAAGCATTGTATAATGCAAGCTCCTGTATGAAAAAATAATCACTGTGGGGAGAGAAAAAACAGACTCTTGGTTTGATTCCGAGTGCAAAGACTCAAAACGCGAACTCCGCCGAGATTTGCGTAAGTTGTATAACGTTAAAACAGCATGTAACAAGGCCAGAGGAAGAAGCGGTGGGAGGGAACACCAAGTTGGAGATGGCGGTAGCGAGGGCAGCGTGCAGTAGATGAGGAAAAAAGAGTGAGGGAACAATACAATCAAAAGCGAAGGGAATATAAAGAACTGTTAAGGATAAAGCGGAAGGCCCATCGTGAAAAAGTTGTGAAATCATTATATGAAAATATCAGTAATTCAAAAGAATTTTGGGGCAAGATAAAATCCTTCACAAATAAAGCTACGATAAGTAATTCTATTAGCAAGGACGAATGGTTCCAGCACTTCTCTGAAATCTTCCAATCAGATGTTTGTCAGGAAGTTGTAAATGAAAATGTTTTAAATCAGACAGAAACACAACCTGGTGATGAACATGACCAGTATGATACTGATGTTTTTGAAAAAGACATAACTGAAGGCGAAGTATTCGCAGCTATTCGTGCTCTGAAAAACGGAAAAGCTGCAGGCCCCGATGGCATAATAGGGGAGGTTTTCAAACACGCAGCTCTTGTTATTGTGCCATTTCTGGTTATACTTTTCAACAAACTGTTCACCTCGGGTATATATCCATCCCAGTGGACAGAAGCGGTTATTCAGCCACTTCACAAGAAAGGTGATAAGAACTCTCCCGACAATTATAGGGGTATATCCCTTTTGAATGTTTGCAGTAAACTTTATAGCCACATTTTAAACCAACGACTTAGTAAGTGGATTGAAGAGAACAGTGTTATAAATGAAAGTGAGGCAGGTTTTAGGAAGAAATACAGTACAATCGATCATGTCTTTACTCTGTTTGCATTGGTTCAAAAACAACTGTCTTATCATAAGAAATTATATGTCGCATTCATAGATTTTAGAAAAGCATTTGATTCAGTTGTACGAATAAATTTGTGGAATGTCCTTAAAAAAAGAGGCATACACGGAAAAATGTATAATGCAATAACTAGCATGTATCATGTTGTGAAAGCCAGAGTTAGAGCAGGCGGTGAATTAAGTAATGCTTTCATGTGTCCCACAGGCCTTAAACAAGGTGAAGTGTGCAGTCCTGTCTTATTTTCTTTATTTATCAACGAACTAGCATCTGAGATTATTAACAAGGAAAGCATGGTGTTCAGCTGATACCTGATGTACTAGAAATACTTATTCTTATGTTTGCTGATGACATAATTCTGATATCTGACTCTGTAACTGGTCTGCAAAATCAGCTGAATGTGCTATATGATACGGCCATGAATCTTGGCTTGATTGTGAACCTTGACAAGTCTAACGTTGTTGTGTTTAGAAATGGTGGGTACTTATCGGAAAATGAAAGGTGGTTTTATGGAAAAGCAAAAATGACAGTTGTAAACATGTATAAGTATCTAGGTGTCATTTTGTCAACAAAACTAACTTTTTCCCATACATTACATGATATGGCTGGCAGGGCAAAAAAGGGGGTGATTAGTATTTTCAAGTTATTCCGATCAGTTGGTGAAAAATGCCCAAAAATATTTTTTAAACTATTTGATGCGCAAATTCAACCAATGCTTAGTTACGGGGCGGAAGTTTGGGGTCTGATTGCAAATCTTGATGTAATAGAGAAAGTGCATACATTTGCGCTAAAACGGTTCTTGAATGTGAGTGTTAGAACGCCAAATGCAATGGTTTATGGTGAACTGGGCAGATTTCCCTTGTATATTAATATATACTTGAGGTGCATCAAGTACTGGCTAAGAATTGTCAAAATGCCAGAACATCGGTTACCACTGAAAGCATATAAAATGTTACTATTTATCCATCAGCAGAATCGGAATACATGGGCCACATCTGTTTGTTTCTTGTTACATAAATATGGATTTCAGGAGGTTTGGGAGAATCAGGGGGTGGGAAATGAAAAAGAATTTCTAAGCACATTAAAAAAAACAGACTGGTAAATGAATACAAAGAACGTTGGTCTTTACAGCTATCAGACAGTGAGCGTTTCTCACTGTATCGTACTTTTAAAAGTAGTCTTGTACTATCACCATTTTTGTTGGAGCTGAAACATATTCAAGCCAGAATTAGCTTAACACGTTTACGACTTGGTGTGTCACAACTCAATACACATAAATTACGTTTTAAACGTAATGTAACAGATGATGAGCTGTCTTGTCCTTTCTGTGATTTTCAAAAAGAAACAGAAGTTCACTTTGTGTTACAATGCCCTCAATATGCTGACCTGAGACAACAGTATATCCCCTCTAAGTATTATAATACTCCGTCCTTGTTTAATATGACATTGCTTTTTGCAAGTGAAAACAAATCATTGGTTATGCGCTTGGCTATATTCCTAGACAAAGCTTTGAAAGTTCGTTGCTTATAGTGTTATGTTTGTGTTGCGCCTATGCATTTACCTGTAACCACCCCTATTGACATGGGCCAATGGCCTTTTCATTAAAACATTTCAGTGTTCAGTGTTCTCTCTCTCTCTCTCTCTCTTTGATGCTTGTTTCACCATATGCACCCTCTCTCTCTCTCTCTCTCTCTCTCTCTCTCTCTCTCTCTCTCTCTCTCTCTGTCTCTCTTCACTATGTTTTCTCTATGTTCTTTTCATCGTCTTTACCATTGTTATGGTAATGATTATGTTTAGTACTTTTTATTATTACTGTTATTACTGTTGTTATTGTTCTTGTTGTAATTGCTGCTGCTGCTGTTGCTGTAAGGACGGCTTGGATGAAAGAGGCTAAGCACTGCTTAAGATGTTTATCCCTGAGTAACTGATAATTGTTTTTGTTTTGTTTTTTTTTAAGTTTTGAGTCCCTCCCTTCTCCTACATTCATCCCTACAGTCGTATACCCTGCTCTTCTTCTTCTTCTTCTTCTTCTTCTTCTTAACCACAGTTTTTGTGATTTCTTTGAATTCTGTTTTGTCCCCTTTCGGGATATAATTATATACAGAAGCGTCACGTACGCTTAGTCCACTTTCGCTC